>NW_007260039.1:148791-183459 GCF_000164805.1 Carlito syrichta | reverse complement strand
GAGTGCAGTGGCCACTCCCGGCCACTGCAGCCTCGACCTGCTGGGCTCCAGCGGTCCTTCGCCTCAGCCTTCCGAGTAGCTGGAATTACAGGCATGCGCTACCACGCCCGGCTGAAGAGGCAAATGCATTTTGCATGAGGGATAGATGTGAATCTTTTGGGGCCAGAGAGTGAACTGTGGCAGACAGAATTATGCCCTCCTTTCAAGATGTCCACATTCTTATTCCTGGAACCTGTGACGATGTTACCTTCCGTAGAAAAGGGAGCTTTGCGAATGTGATTGCAAGCATGGACCTCGAGAGGGGAGCAGTGTCCTGGATTATCTAGGCGAGCCCAACCTCATCTCACAAATCCTCATCAGTGGAGGACCTTACCAGGGTGCAGACCGAGATGGGGGCTGTGACAAGGGAGGAACAGGCAGGGAGTGACGGCACTGCTGGCTTTGAGGATGAAGGAAGGAGGCGCAACCGAGGAACATGAGCAACCCCTGGAAGGCAGAGAAAGCCAGGAAATGGATTCACCCCTCGAGCTCCAGAGTGGGATGCAGCCCTTCCAGCACTGTGATTTTAGCCCAGTGAGACGAGTGTGGCACTTCCGACCTACAGTACTATAAGATAATAAATCCGTACTTTTAAAACCCACTAAATTTGTGGTCCTTTATTACAGTAGAAACAGAAACATAAGCGAGACATCATATTCTCTTAACCATGTTCATGACTCCAAGCTCTCTCAGCTGTCCCTTCAACCCTGCTGTTCTGAAGACACGGTCACCGTGGTCTCTTGACTTCCTGCAGGTCAGAGCTGCCCCTGGACTATACAACTGTGAGTAAGTCCAGCTCTGTGACTGCTTCACCTCCTGTCAGTGCTGGCCCACAGGGGCATCACCGCTGACCTTCGCAGTGCCTGCCTCTCCCCAGCGTCTGGTGTGTCTTCTGCCCACTCCACAGGCCCACTTCACTTAGCCTCTTTATTCTTCCACTCAGTCGTTTCTCCTCCACTGATGAGTGGTTATCACTTTTTCCAGGCTTCTTTCTTTTTTTGTATTTATTTATTTTGGAGTGGGAGTCTCTCTCTGTTGTCCAGGATGGAGTGCAGCATGCTCACAGCCACCACAGCCTCGGCCTGCTAGACTCAGGTGATCCTTCTGCCTCAGCCTCACAAGTAGCTGGAACTACAGATGTGCACTGCTATGCCCTGCTAGTTTTTTGATTTATTGTAGAGATGTTTCATTAAGTCACCCAGGCTGGTCTTGAGCCCTAAGCTTAGGCAATCCTTTCACCTCTGCCTCCCAAAGTGCTGGGATTAAAGGCATAAGCCACCACACCTGCCTTTTCCAGGCTTCTAAGAGCTACTGAGCAGTAAGTTTACTCTGTCTCCTGGGTCCTTACTTGAGTGCTAAATCCTATGTCCCAAGAAAGTATCCCAAGTCACTTGAATTACTGCATATTCAAACCCCAGCCTCCTTGAACAAGCACCTTCAAAACTCATCCCAGGAGTACTCCCCTGGCACCTGCTTGTACATGCCAGCTAGTTCTTATAGTTCTTTAGTTGTGATGGTAGGCACAATTCTACAGTGCTGTTCTGGTACGTTCTGGATAGCCCAAAGCGTGAGCAGCCCCTGTGAACATCATGGGCTATTTCTTCATAATTAGGTGTCATTACACAGCAAAGGTAAAGGGATTCTGCAGATGCAGTTCAAGTTTCATATGTTTTCTTTTTTTTTTTTTTTTTTGAGTTGGTGTCTCATTTTGTTGCCCAGGTTGGAGTGCAGTGGTACACTCAGGGCCACCACAGTTTCGGCCTGCTGAGCGCAGGTGAGCCTTCCATCTCAGCCTTCCAAGTAGCTGGAACTACAGGCGTGTGCCACCACGCCTGGTGAATTTTTGATTTACTGTAGAGATGAGATCTCACGAAGTTGCCCAGGCTGTTCTCCAACGCATGGGCTCAGGCAACCCCCTCACCTCGGCCTCCCAAAGTACTGGGATTATAGGTTTGAGCCACCATACCCAGCTGGTTTCTAGTTTCCATAATTTATTCTAGTCATGTGAAGAGTCAGAGAAGATGGTCAGTTGTTTTCACTGTTCAGAATATGAGGTTTCATGAGGATCTAATACGTGCCTTTCATCAATATCCCATGAGAACTAAAAAGATGTTTTCTATGACAGTAAATAGATATTAATAAGATCGATCTAGGCCAGACACAGTGCCTCAAGCCTGTAATACCAGCACTTTGGGAGGCCAAGGCGAGAGGATTGCCTGAGACCAGCCTGGGCAACTTGGTGAGACCTCACCTCTACAATAAATAAAAAAACAAAATTAGCCAGGCGTGGTGGCTCATGCCTGTAGTTCTAGCTACTTGGAAGGATGAGGCATAAAGAGCACCTAAGCCCAGCAGGTCGAGGCTGTGGTGGCTGTGAGTGTGCCACTGCACTCCAGCCTGAGCAACAGAGTAAGACTCCAACTCAAAGAAAAAATTTTTGAGTTATGAGAGCTACTCCACAGATTTCTTTTAGAAAAATAGTCATCACTGGCAGCACATTTCGGTGACACAGAATGGGTCACAAAACTTGAACTCAATCACCAAACTCAATCTGTCACTTTAGGGGAGGATGACAACGATGTTCAAGTCAGCAGATGAAGTGGCTACGTTCAAAGTCAAAACGGAATTATGGGGGTGATGAATGAACACTGGGATTTTTTACATGTTTCAAACATTAGCTGAGATTTTGAATGAAACTGAGCCAGGGCTTTCTTTCACCCAGCTGGTGCATGACCACCGATCTCCGCTTTTAAAAGAGTTTGAGCATTACTTTCCCACCACAAAAGACCCATGAACTGGGAAGGAACATATCTGCGCCCCGTTTGTGAGTAAGCCAGGTGAAACAACTGTTTCCGTGCTAGAAAGAGAATCAACTGCTTAAAATTGCAAATGGCAGCAGCCTTAAAAGTTATGCTTGAGACAACTTCAAATCTCCATACTTTCTGGATTAAAGTCAAGGCGGAATATCCTGAGATGGCCACAAAAGCACTTAAAAGCCGGCTTCCATTTCCAACTCCCTGTCTTTGCGAAGTGGGATTTTCTGTAGTGACAGCAGCAAATACGAGATTACAGAGTAGACTGGACATCAGCAACACCCTTTGGGTGTCACTGTCTCCCATTACCCCCAGATGGAACAATGTAGCTGCAGGAAAACAAGCCCAGGGCTCCCACTGATTCTGCATTAAGTTGAGTTGTATAATTATTTCATCATATATTACACTTATAACAGAAGTAAAGTGCACAATAAATGCAGTGTACTTGAATCATCCAGAAACCATCTCCCCGCCTCCTGTCCATGGAAGTGTCTTCTATGAAACCAGTCCCTGATGCCAGAAAGGTCGGGGACTGCTGGACTGGAGGACAGAGAGAGGGAACATGGTGTGAGTTGAGCTGGGAGGCAGGCGGCCATAGCAGGCACGATCCTGTGGGTCACATGATAGGTTTCTGCCTCATCTTGAGCAACATTTGACTCAGAGGGATGGTGGGAACTTACATCTGTTTTGAAAAGATCCCTCTGGTGGTGGTGTGCAGGGTAGTGACGGGGGATGGAAAGTGAAGGCTGTTCAAAGCAGTTAGGAGGCGTCTGTGATCATGCAAATTTGGAGATGATGGTATCTTGGATCTGAGAGGAGACTGAGGAGCTGGAGAGAAATGAATGGATCCCAGGGACATTTAGGAGGTTGAATAGACAAGCGTTGGTGATGAATTGCTGGTCATGGGACAGAGGGAGAAGAGTTCTGACTTGTCCAGCTGGATGAATGTGGCATCATTCACGGAGAAAAGGGACAGCATTGTTAGAGGTGGTGCTGGGAGAGCATAAGGTCGATCTGTCTTAGGCATTAGCAGCTTTTTCTTTCTGTACACATTCTTTTTTTTCCCTACTTGTATTGTCAAGGACCAAAATAAACTGTATATTTCTTCATCTACATTTTTATTTCTATCAACTTCTTGTGTTGCATTTTTACTTAATGCTTTTCAGTAAAGGTGCATAAACAATGTTACCTTTTAAAGATTTTAATTTTTAATTATTATTTTTTGAGTAGGGATCTCACTCTGTCACCCAGGCTGGAATGCCATGGCACGGTCATGGCTCACCACGGCCTTGGCCTCCTGAGCTCAGGTGATCCTTCTGCCTCAGCCTCCTGAGTAGCTGGAACTCTAGGAGCATGCCACCATGCTTGGCTAATTTTTTAATTTTTTGTAGAGACGAAGTCTTGCTCTATTATCTGTGCTGCTCTTGAACTTCTGGACTCAAGCAGTTCTCCTGCCTCAGCTTCCCCAAACGCTTGAATTACAGGTGTGAGCCACTGCGCCCGGCCCCTATTTTCAATTATTGAAGTAATAACTGAAAACGTTGATAAGCATTCAAAATTATGGTCGTCGCTTGACTCCCAGTTCTATTCCCCTCTCCAGAGGTAACCCTGGTTTATAGTTTAGGTTGGATAATGAAATATTCTGTGATTATGGTCCTCATCTTTACAAAACTTTTGTTGTGCTTACTGCTTTGTATCAAAATTCTGATTGGTTGGTATTAGTATCATATCCCTGGTTTCTTTTCATGTGTATTTGCTTGGAACTACTTTGGAACTTTCAAGTCACTTATATACGTGATCAAACTTGTTTGTTGGGTCAAATATGAATTTTTTCTTCTAATTAGTAAATTTATCCCACCAGCTGTTTCCTGCCTCCAGGTCTTTTATTGGCTGTCCTGGCAAATTTTTCTTTTAGTCACTTGTTTTATTATTTTGTACAAGAACATACTTGAAAATTCAAACAGTACAAAAGTGCCTGTAGCGAAGTCAGTCTCCTTCCTATCCCACTTCCCTACAGCAGTGAGTCACCCTGTCTTCATAACCTGTCAGAGATGTCTGTGCATGTGGAATGAGATCCGTCCAGAGCACTTTCTTATAAATAGGCCACACTGCACATTGTTCTGCACCTGGCATCAAGTTGGCTGATTGTGCTATTTAAATCCTTTATGCCCTTACTCATCTTCTGTCTACATGATCTTATGCATCAGACAGGGGTGTTGAAATCTCCAACTGTAATAGACTGTTTTCCCTCTTATTTCTATCAGTTTTTGCTTCATGTATTTTTAACTTCTATTATTCGCTGCATCAACATTTAGAATTATTATGTACTTCTGATGAATTAACTCGTTATAATTACAAAATGGTCTACTTTATTTCTGACATTGCCTGTTATGAAATCTATTTTGAATTAGCATAGCCACTCCAGTTTTCTTATAACTAGTATCAGCATGCTATTTTTCAATCCTTTTACTTTTAACCAATATGTGTTATTATACTTAAAGTTGTGAATAACACAAATTGGGCCATGCTTTTATTTTTATTTATTTATTTAGAGTTGGAGTCTCACTCTGTCACCCACACTGGAGTGCAGTGGCACACTCATGGCCACCACAGCCTTGACCTGCTGGACTCAGGCGATCCTTCTGCCTTAGCCTTTCAATTAGCTGAAACTATAGGTGTGCGCCACCACGCCAGGCTAATTTTTTGATTTATTGTAGAGATGAGGTCTTGACAAATTGCGCAGGCTGGTCTCGAACCCCTGGACTCAGGCAATCCTCTCACCGTGGTTTCCCAAAGTGCTAGAATTACAAGCGTGACCTACTATACCGAGCTGTGGGCATGCTTTTAAATCCTATCTGAGAATCTCTACCTATTAACTGGGGTATCTAAACCACTTACATTTAATGAGAATATTGATGCATTTTGCTTTAAATCTACCATGTTGAAATTTGTGTGTTTGTCATATTTAGTCTTTTGTTTCCTTTTCTTCTTTCTTACCTTCTTTTGGATAATTTTTAATATTCCATTTTTATTTTTGTTACATTTTCTTTTAGTGATTACTCTAGGATTCACAGTATTTCTCCTTAGCATGTTACAATTTACCTTCAAATAATATTATACCTTTTAACATATAATCTAAGAAACCACAGAGCATATTTTCATTTCTCTGCTTCTGAATTTTGTGCGATTGCTACTGTCTATTTTACTTCTGTGTTATGAACGCCCAAATATACTTTATTGTTTTAAATAATCGATTATATTTTAAAGTGATTTAAAACATAAAAGTCTTTTCTATTTATCCACATATTTATTATTTCCAGTGTTCTTTATTCCTTGGTGTAGATACAACTTTACATCTGGTATCACTGTCCTGCCTGGAGAAATTCCTTAACTTTTTTTTTTTGAGCCAAGTCTTACTCTGTTACTCCAGGTTGGAGTGCAGTGGTGCAACCGTACCTCACTGCAGTCTTGAACTCCTGGGGTGCAGATGATCCTCCTGCCTCAGCCTCACAAGTGGCTGGGACTTCAGGTATATGCTACTATACCAGTCTTTTTTTTTTTAATTTGTTGAGACAAGGTCTTGCTATGTTGCCCAGGCTGGTCTCAATCTCCTGGACTCAAGCAATCCTCCTACTCTGTCCTCCCAAAGCATGCGATTACAGGTGTGAGCCACTGAGCGTAGCCTCAACATTCATTGTAATGCTGGTCTGATAATGATGAATTCCCTTTACTGTAGTATGTTTGAACAAGTCTTTATTTCATCTTCATTTTTTTGTTCTTTGTTCTTATTGTGAAAAAATATACATGGCATACTATGTATTTTATTCATAAGTATACAATTCAGAGGCACTAAATACATTCACAATGTTGTGTAGCCATCACCACTAGCTATTCCCAAAACTTTTCCATTATCTCTAACAAAAACTCATAAACAACTCCCCTTCCTCTAGTTCCTGGTATTCTAAATTCTGCTGTCTATGAATTTGCCCATTCTAAGTAATATATAAGAGGAATCATACACTATTGTCCTTTTGTGTCTGGCTATTTCACTTAGCAAAATGTTTTCAAGTTCTACCCATGTTGTAATATATATAAAAATTTCATTTCTTTTTATGGCTGAATGATGTACCATTGTATGCTTATTTTGCAAGATGGTTGTTATGTCAACAAAACCACATTGTGTTTATTCACTCATCTATTGATGAACACTTGGGTTATTTCCATTTTTGGCTATTGTAAATAATGCTGCTATAAATATTGGTATACTAATATCTGTGTAAGTCCAGGATTTCAACTGAATATATACATAGGAGTGGAATTGCTGGGTCATGTAGGAATTCTTTGTTTAACCTTCTGATAAATGACCAAGCTAATTTCCACAGTGGCTTTACCATCTTATGAGGGGGCCCCCCAAAAACCTGGATTTATTTATACAAAATTGTGTATTTATTCTTACATGTTTAAACTTCAGTCACCTTCAGAGTACTCTTCATCTGATGTAATATACCTATCAAGATGCTTTCTCCACTGCTCAAAACAGTTTCTGAACTCATCAATTTTGATGCCTTTTAGTACTTGTGCTGTTTTTTGTTTCACCTCTTTCACACTGGCAAAACATTTCCCTTTAAAAACAACCAACCAAGTCGGGCTCGGTGGCTCAGCCTGTAATCCCGCTCTTTGGGAGGCCGAGGTGAGTGGATTGCCTGAGCCCGCGGGTTCGAGATCCGCCTGGGCAACTTGGCGAGACTTCATCTCTACAATAAATCAAAATATCAGCCAGGCATGGTAGCGCATGTCTGTAATTCCGGCTACTCGGAAGGCTGAGGTGGAAGGATCGCCGGAGCGCAGCAGGTCGAGGCTGCGGTGGCCGCACTGCACTCCAGTCTGGGCGACCGAGTGAGACTCCAACTCAAAAATAAAAAAATAAATAAATAAAAATAAACACAACCAACCAACCAACCAACAGTTTCCCTTTGAGTACTCTTTTTATCCAGGGAATCAACAAACAAAAAAAGTCACTTGGGGCAAGATCGGGTGAAGAGGGAGGGTGGGGCAAGGCAGTCATGCCAGTTTTGGTCAAAAACTGCTGAACACGCAGTGCAGTGTGGGCAGGTGCACTCATAAATCACCCATCATGAATGGGCAAATGCATTGAAAGAATCTCCACAAAAAAATTTGTGTCCAGAGGACTGGATAAAAAAAATGTAGTATATATACATGATGGAATATTATGCGGCCATAAAGAAGGTCAAAATTATAAACTCACAGCAACTTAGATGGACTTGGAGTCTATAATACTGAGTGATCTATCTATCCACTCATAAGTGGACCTTGAACAATTATCATAATCCTGTAAGGATTGTCACTAGTGGGAAATTGCTGGTGGGGGAGGGCAGGATTGGCAGCAGTGGGATACTGCCATGGGATGGGGACATACCTCATCAACAAGGGTACTTGCATAATGAACATTTGTATACTTAACCCTGAATTGTACTCCACATCCTTAAAATAAAATAAAAAAATATTCACTGACGCTGAACGCAGCTTCTCACAACAATGCTAGTTGGTACACTGATGTCAATGAGTTCCTAGAGCATTTACCTAGTGGAGGAAGTCTGTATTACAAGGGGCTTGCCTTCCAAAAAATGATTCTGGGTTTTCTTGGGGATGCCCTTGTACATTCTCACCAGCCACGAATGCATGAGGGTTCCAAATCCTTCACATCCTTGCGAATACTTGTTATTTTCTCTGTGTGTTTACAAAAGACATTCTAAAGAGTGTGAAGTGATATCTCATTGTGGCCTTAATTTATGTTTTCCTAATGATTAATGATGTTGAGAATCATTTCATGTGCTTTTGATCATTTATATATCTTCTCTGGATAAATGTTTATTCAAGACTTCTGTCCATTTTTTAGTTAGGCTATTTGTTTTTCATTGAGTTTTAGGAATTATTTATATATATTTAACCTTATTTTATCAAACATATGATTTGAAAGTATTTTCAGCTGGGTGTGGCGGCGCAAGCCTGTAATCCCAGCACTTTGGGAGGCCAAGGTGCGAGGATTGCCTGAGCTCAGGAGTTCAAGACCAGCCTGGGCAACTTGGTGAGACCTCATCTCTACAATAAATCAAAATATCAGCTGAGTGTGGTGGTGCACACCGGTGGTTCTGGCTACTTGGAAGGCTGAGGCGGAAGGATCGCCTGAGTCCAGTAGGTCCAGGCTGCGGTAGCCATGAGCATGTCACTGCCTTCCAGCCTGGGTGACAGAGTGAGACTCCGACTCGAAAAAGAAAAAAGAAAAAAGAAAATGTTCTCTCCCACTCAGTAGGTTGTCTTTTGGTTTTTGATAGAATCTTTTGATACATAAAAGCTACTAATTTTTATGAAGTCTGGTTTACCTATATTTTCTTTGTTGCCTGTGCTTTTGGTGTCATATCCATGAAATGGTTGCCAAATCCAAAGTCATGAAGATTTTCTCCAATGTTTAGTTTTTTTGTTTGTTTTTCAGTCAGTGTCTCACTCTGTCACCCAGGCTGGAGGGTAGTGGCATGCTCACGGCCACCTCAGCCTCGAATGCTGGGCTCAGGTGATCTTTCCGCCTCAGTTCTTCCAAGTAGCTAGAATTACAGGCACACGCCACCACGCCCAGCTTATTTTTTTATTTATTTTAGAGATGCAGTCTTGCCAAGTTGCCCAGGCTCATCTTGAACCTGTGGGCTCAGGCAATCCTCTCACCTTGGTCTCCCAAAGTGCTGGGATTACAGGCGTGAGCCACAGTGCCAGGCCTCTATTTTATTTCATTTGTCTATATGTCTGCCCTGATACCAGTGTCATAGTATTTTAACTAGTTAGCTTTGTAGTATATTTAGAAGTAGAAAATGTGAGTCTTCCAGCTTTATTCCTTCCCCCTCCAAGATTATTTTTGTTATTCATATATTATTCCATATGAATTTGAGGATCAGCTTTTTCCATTGACGCAAAAAAGGTTGTTGACATTTTGATAGGGGTTCCACTGAATCTATAGTTCACTTTGGATTGTACTGACATCCTAACAATGTTAAGTCTTCCTGTTCATGAACACAGGATGTCTTTGAATTATTTATGTCATCTTTAATTTTTTTCAGTAATGTTTATAGTTGTTTTTTTTTTTTGTTTTTGTTTTTGAGTTGGAGTCTTACTCTGTCGCCCAGACCGGAGTGCAGTGGCCACTCCCGGTCACCGCAGCCTCGACCTGCTGGGCTCCGGCCATCCTTCCGCCTCAACCTTCCGAGTAGCCGGAATTATAGGCACGAGCTACCACGCCCAGCTAATTTTTTGATTTATTGTAGAGATGAGGTCTCGCCTGGCCAGGCGGGTCTCGAACCCGCAGGCTCAGGCAATCCACTCTCCTCAGCCTCCCAAAGGCGCGGGATTACAGGCTGAGCCACTGAGCCTGGCTTCTGGTAATTTTTTATTGGAGGCCAGACATTGTGAATTTTTAATTGTTGAGTATTTGTATCGTTTGTGTTCCTTTAAACATTTTTTTGTTCTTGAGAATGGTTGGCTCTTTTCATGAATTGCTTTTAAGCTTTGTTAGATAGACCCAAAACATCCTTTCATCTATGGGTAGCTAAGTTGCCCCTACTACTGAGACAGTATCTTTCTGAGAACTCTATTTGATGCCTCATGTTTAGGAGGTATTTTCATTCTGGTGTTGGGAGTATGAAATATTCCTGGCCCTGTATGAACTCTGTGGATTATCCTGCCTGTTCTTTTCTGGTATTTTTCTCCTTGTTTTCAGTAGTTTCTTATACAAATGTGCTAAAGTCATAGTGAACCTTTACAGCTCTCCAGTGATCATTTTCTTTCTTTCCTTTACCCCTATCTCTCTCTGAAATTATCTTTCTCTTTCACTCTTATAGCTTCAGGCATCTCGGTCTCACTGAACTCTAAACTCTCTATCTTTAATTTAAGGAAACCTGAGCACCATTTAGGTTTGGCCATTATTTTTTCAAAAATATTTTCTGCCTCATTCTTCTTCTTCCCTCATTCTGGGACTCCAACTATGTATGTCAGACTGCTTCACACTGTCCCATGAATAAATAAGGTTCTGATCATTTTTTCAATATCATTCTATTTTTCATATTGGATAATGTCTGTTGCTCAATTTCAGGGCTTGGGAAACCATGGCCCTAGGCTAAATTTGTTTATCCTCATTCATTTATACAGTCTCCATTACAACTACTCATCTCCATAGTAATGAGATGAGTAGTTGTAATAGAGACTGTTGACTCACAAAGCTGCAAATATTTACTATCTGTTCCTTCACAGAAGAGGTTTGCTACCTGTGGCTCTATTGCAAGCTTAATGATTCATTTATCTGTCAATGTGCTTGTTAATCCCATCTAATGAATTTACTTCAGATACTGTATTTTTCAATTCTAGAATTTTTGATTCTTTTGGTGATTATTTCTCTGCTGACAATTTCTGCTTGTTCATTCATTATGAGCGACTTTTTTTTTGAGTCGGGGGGTCTCACTCTGTTATCTAGGCTGGAGTGCAGTGGCAAGATCACAGCTCACAACAGCCTCAACCTCCTGGGCTCAGGCAATCCTTCCACCTCAGTCTCCTGAATAGCTGAGTCTACAGGTGTGCACCAACAAGCCTGGCTAAATTGTTATTTTTTTTGTAGAGACAAGGTCTTGCTATGTTGCCCAGGCTGGTCTTCAACTCCTGGGTTCAGGAAATTCTCCTGCTTTGGACTCCAAAAGTGCTGGGATTGTAAATGTGAGCCACCGTGTCTGGCACATATTTTTCTTCATATCCTGGAGCATAGTTATATAGCTAATTTAAAAATCTTGAATGTTAATTCTAGCATCTGGACCATCTTGAAGTCAGTTTCCACTAATTGTCTCTTTTCTTGAGTATGGATCACATTTTCTTGTTCATGTGTAGTAATTTTGAATTAGATCCTGGGGATTGTGAATATATTGTAGAAAGTCTGGTAAATATATATAATATGTATATATTTAATATATTAATATACATATTAAAGCAAGCATTCCACTTGGCTGAACTCAGACTTAAAATTTTGATTCCTGGCCGGGCTTAGAGGCTCAGCCTGTAGTCCCAGCACTTTGGGAGGCCGAACTGAATGGATTGCCTGAGCCCACGGGTTCGAGACTAGCCCGGGCAACTTGGTGAGACCTCATCTTTACAATAAATCAAAAATTAGCCAAGTGTGGTACCATGTGCCTATAGTTCCAGCTACTTGGAAGGCTGAGGTGGAAGGATTGCCAGAGCCCATCAGGTTGACGCTAGGGTAGCTGTGAGCATGCCACTGCACTCCAGCCTAGGCGACAGAGTGAGATGCCAACAACAACAACAAAAATTTTGATTCCCCTATGATGTGCAGCAGATAAATTTCCCTTTCGTTCTTTTAGCCTTAGTTGGGCTGCCTAGAGTTTGCTTTATGACACAGAAATTGGCAGAGCTTATACACTAAATGTGAGACTCCCTTTCTCCTTTCTGGGGCTTATCCCCTTATTTTTTTAGGTGCCAGGGTCATTCTGAGCCCTTTCCTTTGGTTCTTGAAGTAAGATTGTAGGCTTTTTTTTGAGTTGGAGTGTTACTCCATCATGTAGTATCATTTGCTGAGGCTCTTTTCACATTTCTCCAGGTCTGACTTAAGCATGTCCTAGCTCTTTAAAGCTTTCTCTGGAGTATGGTCATGTCCTTTCTCCTGGCTTCATGTCGTCCTCAAATTTGTTAAGCCTGGAAGTTGTGTACTTAGCCAAATTATCGAGAAATGTTGGACAGGGCAGGGCTGGTAACAAAGCCCTGGGCCATCCCTCCAAGTTAACATCACATCATTCCTCAGTTCATTTTGGAGAGGGTCATTCCACTGGTCATTAGTCTACTTCCATCAAATGATCCCTTGGCCCTGATTTCTTTATTTTGTCCCAGAGGATGAAGAATTTTCTAAATGCTTTGTTGGAATCTACACCTACCCTCTATCTAGTCTGGCTACTGTCCCTCTCCTATGATTTGAGCCAAGTGGCTTAGGATGATACTACTTTTTATTGTAATATAGACTGGGAGTTTGACCCATAAGTCTTTTTTTTTGAGTCGGAGTCTCACTCTGTCACTCAGGCTGGAGTGCAGTGGCATGCTCACAGCTACTGCAGCCTCAACCTGTTGGGCTCAGGTGAACCCTCTGCCTCGGCCTTCTAAGTAGCTGGAACTACAGGTGTTGTGACACCATGCTTGGCTAATTTTTTGACTTAGTGTAGATGTGAGGTCTCGCTAAGTTGCCCAGGCTGGTCTTGAACCCCTGGGCTCAGGCAATCCTCTTGTCTTGGCCTCCACAAGTGCTGGGATTTCAGGCATGAGCCACCACGCCTAGGCCCATGAATCTTTTTTTTTTTAAATATATATTTTATTTTAAAGATGTGGGGTACCATTCAGGATTAGGTATACAAGTGGTCATCGTACAGGTAACGTTTGGGCCTCCCTTTGGTCCCCACTTTGCCTGGTTTGAGATCAGGTACTCTTATTGATATTGTGTCTACCTCCCCCCCGCCCCCAGCAGTATTCTGCTACTGCCAATCCCTTTCTTACAGTATTATGAAATGTTCAGGGTCCACTTACGAGTGACCCATGAATCTTCCAAGGATGTTCAGGAAAAATCTAAAGATTCACAAACTACTAATACAGGCCTACAAATGACAGGAAGGTAGCTTTACAGTGTAACAAACTTTCCCTCAAAACAAGCAGCAGGACTTTAAAGTACACTAAAGTAAAAGAGGGCATATGTAGTACTTATTATAGGAAAAAAACCAGAAGTATAGAAATATAAAATCAGCAACAGTTTCGTTTGCAGAATCTGAAGAGAGGCTGATACTCTCGGCCTTAAGCGGCTAGAATGTGAAGGCTCCATTAAGCAGAACCTGCCCCACTTATTGACAGGAGAGCAAGCTCAGGACCTCTTGTGGGCCTCTGTGCTGGGGCACTTCAGGCCTTTGTTGTGAGCATTCTGCTCAGTCTGGGTTGGAAAACAAAGGTGGCCTAAGCTTACATCTTGAGGAATGGCTCATGGCAGGTTGTGTGGAATCTGGAAGGCTGCTCCTCAAACCTAATGGGGTGAGGCACACAGGCTGACGTTCCCCAGAGGGGCAGTGACAGCAGGGGGACTGCCCAGACACCAAGACACGGTTTCCTGAGAAACTGTCACACAGGCACACCCATCATACTCTCTGTGAAAGGAGCTTTACACCAAGTCCTTCAGTGCGCAGAGAAAATGACAAGACCCTGTGTGGGCCGGGGCTTGTGGTCAAGATGCTGTCATCTCTCCTGAATCCTTTCCGTTTTGAAAGCCTGGACTAGGACTCAAATGCCAGCTCTCCTTCAGCCCTCAATAGTCGAAAGATAATCAGTACTCCTGGTGAGGAACTGCAAGTTTTACAAGAAACTGTGGTCACACAAATGTAAGTGTCTTTATCAGTTTAAATCTGATTACTCTAATTGTATTCAAACTCTTTGAACACTGTTTGTGGAGTATATGTGAACTCAGTAAGCCACCCAGTGCCTAACATTAATTTATAACTTTACATAAGTCACCTTTATCCCTATTTAGGATGAAGCAGCTCAGTTCAGAGGAACTATCACTAGCCTAAAGCCCCACAGTGGCTGTGTGAGGTGTGAGTGCTGACAATTGCCTTCACACAGAGAACACTACGGGGCAGTCTTCCTTGTGCCTCTCACAATTGACATCATCTCGAATAGTCCCCAAAGCTTAAATACCAAACTCTATCCTGAGACTCCCAGCTTAGCTTTAGCTGCTGTACTGGCTAAAATAGAACTCGTCTCTCCCAGTTTTTTCTTTATCTCCGTTTTGGCAATTGCTCAGGTCAAAAGCTGTAGAGTCATCTTGGAGTCCCCATCCTCTGGCTGATGAGCAACAAATTCTGTTATTTCTTCCTATCATCCTTGTCCAGACCACTGCCAACTCTCAGTGGGACTGCCCAGGGGGTGTACAGCAGGCACTGAGGGAAGGACAGAAGAATTTTTTTTTTTGAGTTGGAGTCTCACTGTCGCTCAGACTGGAGTGCAGTGGTTGCTCCCGGCCACTGCAGCCTCAACCTGCTGGGCTCCGGCGATCCTTCCGCCTCAGCCTTCCAAGTAGCTGGAACTATAGACGCGCGCTGCCATGACCGGCTAATTTTTAAAATTTATTGTAGAGATGAGGTCTCGCCAAGTTGCCCAGGGGGGTCTCAAACCTGCGGGCTCAGGCAATCTACTCACCTCGGCCTCCCAAAGCGCTGGGATTACAGGCTGAGCCACCGAGCCCAGCCAGGACAGGATTGTACCAGGAAGTGGAGCATGCTGATGAGGTGTGGTCCAGCACCAGCAGGTGGTTTTTGGAAGGGCAGCGCTCTCTTCTACCACTGTTGACCTGGCAAGACAAGAACTCATCTGTGAAACCCTTTGTCTCTTAGCCCCTCCCTGTATTAGCAAGTCCCTAACCTCCTTTTCTGAAATCACATATGTGCCTTCCCTGAGAAGCCCATACAAAACATGCTACTTATATACTTGGGGATAAAAATCCGAAACAATCAAGGCACAACACCAACTGAAACTGTGAGGACATTCAGTCTCCAATGGCAAAGGCTCAAATACAAAAGCCAGAAGAAGGTCGGGCATGGTGGCTTGTGCCTGTAATTCCAACTCTTTGGGAGGTGGAGGCGAGAGGATTGCCTGAGACCAGGCTGGGTAACTTGGTGAGACCTTGTCTCTACAATGAATCAAAAAGTTAGCTGGGCATGCTGGTACAGGTCTGGGGATCCAACTACTTGGAAGGCTGAGGTAGAAGGATAGCCAGAGCCCAGCAGGCTGAGGCTGCAACAGCTGTGAGCATGCCCCTGCATTCTAGCCTGGGTGACAAGAGTGAGATTCCAACTCAAA
Source organism: Carlito syrichta (assembly GCF_000164805.1). Lineage (NCBI taxonomy): Eukaryota > Metazoa > Chordata > Mammalia > Primates > Tarsiidae > Carlito > Carlito syrichta. Next base: position 167,662 of record NW_007260039.1, on the reverse strand, counting down.
AAAAAGAGCCAGAAGTACAGTATACATGCTGGCTCAAATGTCACGCCGGAAGGCTGATAAGTAATGTGTCTAGAGCAGTCTCCTAGGAAAGGCACAGCAACTGGCACTCAGAACCCTGGGGCTGGAATGCTGGCAAGTGACCATCCTGCCTCCCCCTCTCCATCTTTGTCCTGTGGACACCCACTTCCTGTCTTTCATTCCTCACAAGTGAAGGCCCACTGCCCACTGCTTGGCGGACTTCACCACCCCCAGGCTCCCAAGTCTTGTGTCTGCTGCCTAAATGGTTCCCACTTTTCTGTGATCTTTGGATCTAATGGGAATCCCAGGGCTCTGTGGGGGCTGGAGAAAGCAGTGGGCTCAAATATTTTGGGACCCATAGGTATAACAGGTCTGCTTGAAAACTGATAGCAAGTTTTATAGGTTATACTGTACAGGAAACAGACTTCTTAGAACTTAAGGAAGGAACTGACTTGGAAGAATCCAAATGAAAGGGACCATAAATTAAGCTGAGACTACCACATGAATTCTTTTTTTTGGGGGGGGGAGGGCGGGGGTTGGAGTCTCACTGTTGCCACCAGGTTGGAATGTAGTGGCACACTCACAGCAACTGCAGCTTTGACCTGCCGGGCTCAGGCGATCCTTCCGGCTTGCCCTTCCAAGTAGCTGCAACGTGCAGTGTGCACCACCACACTTGGCTAATTTTTTTTATTTACTGTAGAGACAAAGTCTCACCAAGTTGCCCAGGCTGGTCTCAAACTCCTCAGCTCAGGCAATCCTCTCACCTCTGCCTCCCAAAGTGCTGGGATTACAGGTGTGAGCCACAGCATCTGGCTCATTAATTCTTTTTTTTTTTGAGTTGGAGTCTCACTCTGTCGCCCAAACTGGAGTGCAGTGGCCGCTCCTGGCCACTGCAGCCTCCACCTGCTGGGCTCCAGCGATCCTTCCGTCTCAGCCTTCCAAGTAGCCAGAATTACAGGCATGCGCTATCACGCCCGGCTGATTTTTTTATTTATTGTAGAGATGAGGTCTCGCTGCCCAGGTGGGTCTCGAACCCGCAGGCTCAGGCAATCCACTCATCTCAGCCTCCCAAAGGCGGTGGGATTACAGGCTGAGCCACCGAGCCCGGCTTCATTAATTCTTAAAATAAAAAAATTTTTTTGAGTTAGAGTGTCTGTCATGCAGGCTGGAGTGCAGTGGCATGCTCACGACCACCCCAGTGTTGACCTGCTGGGTTCAGGCAATCCTTCCACCTCAGCCTTCCAAGTAGCTGGAACTAAGGCATACACTACCACGCCTGGCTAATTTTTTTGATTTATTGTAGAGATGAGGTCTCGCCAAGTTGCCTAGGCTGTTCTCGAATCCACGGGCTCAGGTAATCCACTCTGCCTCCCAAAATACTGGGATTACAGGCTTGAGCCACTGTGCTCAGCCTCATTAATTCTTAATAACTCAAATATCTAAGCTCCACAACACACTGAAGTGATCAGCAATAAGCTATGTACAAAGTTAGAGTTTTTACAGCCTCCCAGAAGGACATTTAGATAAAGCATCTGCGAACTGCTGACTTGGAGCAGTAAGACTTCTCAACCCTGTTGTGATTAAACAGGGTTGTGTGCACTTGGTGCTGCAGAAGATGTTAGCTTCTTTCAACTGTAATAGAAACATCTGGTTAAATGCTGGCCTGTGTCCATCAGGAGTACCAGACTCCTGAACCAACCTGCTTCTCAACCTTCTCCCAACTGGCACATCCAGTCCTGTGATACAGAATGCTCAGTTGGTGCCTTTGCCATTTGCAGCAAGGCCGAGTTGTGGACAGAAAGTGACAGATTCCATTCTTGAGCTCAATATGGCATCCATGGGTAACCTTGTTTGTGGGGGCCCCCTTCCTCTCCCTGCAAACCCAGCATATTAAAGCAACCCCTGCAAGGACCATGGGAGTCAGGGACCAGCATCTCGGTTTTGTTCACTTGAGCACCCAGTGCCTCAAGCTGGGGCACCAAAACATGACAAAACTACTGCTAATGGGTGGGAAAGGGCTTTGAATTCCAAGGGAACGATTGAGGAAGAGAAATAAATGACATAATCAAAAGGAGGACTGCTGTACAGATGAGATAGTTAGAATCTGAACCTGTAGAAATTTGAGTTTAGAGTTTTGTAGATGGAAAAAGCAGTCTAGGCTGGGTGCAGTGGCTCATGCCTATAGTCCTAGGACTCTGTGGGGAGGTGGGGGAATAGCTTGTGCCCAGAACTTGGAGACCAGCCTGGGCAATGTAGTAAGAATTTGTCTCTACAAAAATTAAAAAACATTAGCTGGGTGTGGTGGTGCATGCCTATAGCCCCAGCTACTCAGGAGGCTGAGATGGGAGGATCACTTGAGGCCATGAGGTTGAGGCTGCAGTGAGCCAGGATTGCACCACTGCATTCCAGTCTGGGTAACAGAGTGAAACCTTGTCTCAAAACAAAAAACAAAACAACAACAACAAAAAGCAGCAGCCTATACACTGCACAGGAATATGAATCATCTCTGGATTAAGAAGTCTTACCTGATTCATCCCTTTCAGAAGAGGCTTGCATTCTATTACTAGGTTTGCAGCATTTCCGTTGACATGTGTTAGGAGCCATTGTTCTTCAAGTGACTTCACAGTTGAAAATTGCCAAAGAAGTGTGATTTCGTGAAGTGTGGGAGGCTGTCCGATCAGTATGCTTTGGAAGACCAGGAGTAGAGGAGAATGGTTTCCTTCTGACATGCTCAGGAGGGTCGCACAGCTGATGTCCTCGAGGAGCACACTTCATGCACATACATGGCTGCTGCATTCCCAGCCTCTGACGGAAATGTTAACCTTTACAAAACAGAAATGTTTACATACAACCTTGGATCTGGTGAGCAATAATGTGAGAGCTGTTATGCAGACACGGCAGATTCTATTTTTAACACTTTATTGGCAAACAGAACTCCCTTTCCCTCCACCCTTACAGAGAACTGGTCTTTTTTTTCTTGTGGTAACATAACTTACCTGTTTACCCAAGGCCCATGAGCTTGCTACAAAGGTAATCCACACAGTAGCCTACCTCCAATGCCCCATGGTTTTAACCATGTCTATGCAGGGAGCTGTGCCACTGTCTTGTTCAGAAAAGGCATTCAATACTGTTAATGATAGTAATGGAACACACTAGGCCTTGAATAAACTTTGCTGTCACGGCTTCATTAGTTCAAATTATGAAAAAGTGAGAGTTGCAACATGCATTCTCTTCAGGAGGTAGAGGGAAGAACCTCAGACCAGTGAGGGAGGGAGGGGTCCATGCTGAACCTCTGTAAACATGCCATGCCTGGTGCAGAAGACTTCTTAGACAGAAAACCCCCAAACCACAGCATTTAAGAAACCACAAAGAATGAGATGAGAACAGGTAGTGGGGAGGAAAGAAGGGGGACCAGAAGGAAAATCTAAAGCATGTGCTTTAACTTCAGCCCACTCCCACCCCAATCAAAAGAGCAGGGCTTCCAGAACTGGGGGGAGACTCTAGCATGTCTACTGTGGTTAATTTAAAACAAGTGGAATATTTATAGTTTCTCTGCCAAAGTTTTAAAGGCTTTGAAACTTGGCAACTGGAATCGAAGTTACATTCATGAGTCTTGTGTGGGTATCCCACTACCCCACCCCAAAACCTGCACAGAAGCGAGAATGACAAAAAAAATTATGCTCCATCTGGGTGGAATTTAATTTTTTTTTATGAAAACAAAGATAGTTAGAAAAATTAAAATGATGAACTTGCAGGATAATAACATTATTTCTACCCATTACTGGCACTTGCCCTTAATCTGAGTCATTTAATTAGCCATTTGCATCCTTGAGGCCTGAGAAAGAAGTTAGTTCTGCTGATAAACAGTGAGTATATGAATGTATTTTTAGACTTCACCAAATCCAGAGGTGGTTTTGAGTTCTGTGGACAACAGAAGCTTCACTTCTTTGACATCTCTATGGCTGAACCAGAGCCACAGGTGACCAAGTCTGAAAACAGACAGGGCCTTCCCATCAGTCTTTTGGAACAGGCGGAGCAGGTAGGAGGTGACTGGGAGCTCTGTTTGGTACCAACTACCAAAAGTGAACATGATGTGACAAAGGCTACAAAGAAGTCATTTATTAGAAACAAAACCCAAAACACCCTTCGGCAGAATTGGAAGACGACAACAACAGAGGAATCCAACACCCTGATCGCTTCAGGCTTGGTTGACAACACGATGAGCACCCCGCAGGAGCTCTATCCACAGTGACTTCAAGCCATGGAGACAACAGCACACCAGTTCATTACACAAGTCAAGACAGGGGCAGGCCACTGAGGCAGTGGCCTGAAGTGGGAAACCAGGACACAAGGATCCTTATCTGACCTCTGCTGTCAGATATCCTCAGGCCAACTCCAGGCTTCTCTCTGCCTCTGAAAAATGGGCAGTTTCTTGTCAGGCTGCAGCTGCTCAGATAAAGGCAAGCAGACATTACTAGTTACTACCAGAACTCGGGGTTCTCCAGCAAAGACCACAGCACAGGGTCTGGTTCTAAGGGGACAGTGCAGCCTGTTCTCTCCTCAGTTCCTGGAATTCAGGGCCTGTCTCAGAGGGGCACTTGAGTCCCCAGTACCCAGTTGTCACCACAGGTAAACCAAGACTATAATCACAACAGCAAGGACAGAACTGTGTTGCTTTTTTTCCTTTTTTTTTTTTTTTAAGGAATGAGGGTATGGAAAATACAGCACACCAATGAAACAAAATGTCAAAAAAAAAAAATACAAAAAAATAGAAAATAGAAAAATGTATTTACAAGTAGTACATTACTATGATCAGAAAGCACAAAGACACCTGCTGCTATAATACATGCACTGGTTCAAGAAGAAACTACTAAAAACCCTGCAAAGGAGAAGCCTGTAAAAAGAAAAAAAAGGGCCAAAAGGTTTTAACTTTTCATCCCTAATTTGCTACACTGATCAAAACCAAGTAGGAGTCTCCTACAGTCCATGAGTATATCAGCACATACGCTATACTGGTTTGTAACTGCAGGGTCAATTGTGAAGGGGAAAGACAGCAGCTTATCCATATACAAGGAAGCCACAGTAAACTGCTCGACATGCTCAAAACGACAGCAAGCCCCTGTCTGCTACACAGCGTGATCTTAGCAGGTTTTAATTTTTGTTTATTTATATATATCTATGTGTATATATATATATGTATAAAAACCGTGCCCTTGTTCACTGCCAACACAACATTTGAGTGGACATAAACTCATTACAACAAATTCTTATGCGGATGTTGTAAGAAGTCACTCAATGTCTGTGGATTTAATAAGTCACTTCACACCACAGAAAATATTTAATAAATCCAAAAAAAGGAAAGAAGAATATAACGACAGAAGAGCTTCTGTCTCAGTTCTCTGAAACTGAGTCCCCCATAGGAAACTGGTCCCAAAGTTCTTGAGGGTTCATTGAAGAAACTTCGGTTTGCTAATATTTTTCATCCTTTTAGTGTTCAAAAGTTCTAGAATGAATTCTTGCTGTTTTCAGTTTTTAAACAGTCAAATCTCCATCTCCCCCACAAGGTAACAGTCTGGTGCAGATCCATAAAAACGGGGGAGGAAGGAGTGCTGGGGGGAGGTCTGTCCCTCTGGAAGAGGCTCCATCTCTACAGCTGCAGGGAGAGAAGGACCCACACAGGGCTCCAGCGCCTCTCTCCAGTCAACAAGCTCCCTTTAAATGCAAAATCCAGTCACACAGCAGTTCCTTAAATAGGTACATCTCTGAGTACCAGCCCAGCTCTAAGAGGAAACAAAACCACGAGTTGAGAGAAAAGGACTATGATGGCCATTCTGGTCATGTCTATGTGATCTATCATACTTCCAGGAATCGGGAGCTGCTGGTCTTGGAGTGGAATGGCTCAGACCACATCCGCCGGAGGTCACCCTGAGAAAGAAGGGACTTTATTACTAAGTTATGCATTTTAACATGAGGTCCACACAGTTACAAGTCCTTTCTGACTCTTGATCTAAGATAAGATTGCTTCTGTGGGGAATTAAAGAGCATTCAGATTATACTTACTGAAAAGTAACCCGTCGTTTTTAGAAGAACACCCTAGAAAAGAAGCTCTTAGGCCCCTTGAGCAAGAAAGGGCTTTTATCAATTCTGTCGTAAGGTTAAGTTCTCCCACTTGTGAGTCAGATGGCTTGGGCAAGCAACTTAGTTTCTATATCTGTTCCTCATCTGTAAAATGATGATGATAATACATATCTAGTAAATAAGATAATGCTCTCTCTAAATCTAGTTTTTATCATATACTGCCTCAGTACTATTCAGTCTTATTTCCAAACTTTAATGCAAAGCTTAAACAAGCTGTTAAGTGGCAGGGGGCATTGCCTTTAAGAGAAGCAGGAAGTCTCCACAGCTGAGCTCTGAGACTTTCAGTTAGTTAATCTACAACCAGGTGGTGTAGTGGCCTAGCTTATCAGCATTTTCTGACAGCAGCTACAAGAATCTGGAAGAGTTTGCTAATGCCAGGTGAGCACACATACAACACACAGCCAGGATCAAGAGCTTACTCAGGGGCTTAAGCAGAACCACCTCTAGTGAGGAGAGTACAAACACAAGCACAAGGCCAATACCAGGTTACTACTTTCCCAGGCCTATAACAGCTTCTCTCACCTTTAAATAGGCCATCGTGAGGAGTGGCAATAAGGTAAATGGCACCAAATAGAGGAGGGCGGGCTGGGCAGCCCGGTGAATGCGAGACGCCACAGTAGCAGTGAGCAGACCTGTGAAGAGAGAGAGGCGTTCATGAGACAGTAGCGGGAGCCCCTGTTGCTGGGCTGCTTCTTAACAAAGTCCCGAGAATGTACATATCTAAATGTGGCATATTGGATCCACCCTATGGTCATGGTGTGAAATGCCCAGCTTGAGCAGCAAAAGAAATGTGGAACAGCGTAACTAAAAATCTAGAACTCCAAGGACCTGTGACAGGTCCAAGTCCCACTCCTTGCTCTCATCCCTGAGTGTGCCTGGTCTCCCTCTGTCTCCTGTGGCATGTGATGCTGACTTGGAGGCAAAAGTCCTGGGTTCCAGTTCCAACTCTGCTATTCACAACAGCTGTGTAACTTGGTTCAGGCATTTCACCTCTCTGTGCCTTAGCCTGCTCATTTGTCTAATGGGGTAATATACTTACTCTGGCCCTCTGAGCTTTTGGATTGAAATGGACCCACGTATATGAAATGCTCTGGAATGACTAATATGCTGGTATTAAGGAGGCATGGAGTAAGGGAGGTGCCCTTTTCCATTCACTCTGCAGTGACAATCACATGTGCAGGCACGTGGCCGCTACTCCTAGCCCAAGAACAAGGGCCTCTCCCTGTCTGCCTACCTGTGAGTTGCCTAGAGAAAAACTGGCCTAGTGAGAGTCTTAAGTCAGAGGCAACAGAAATGTCAGAACCACTGAATGTAAATATTTGTTGAACAGAGTAGGAAATAAACGTAACAGTCATTAAACTCAAGTGGAAGATTTAAGCAGGCTAACCCGCTACATTGTGTAGTATGTGTCTTGGCTTTGGGCTGACCATGCTTTTCCTGCAGTGTACTACCTTAGATATTCTGTTGAGACAGGGAACACTTATGGGCTGGGAAGGTTTCTTTTTGGTTGTCTATTACAGCAACCAGAGTTCCTGCTCTTCTTCTACCCAGCATCTGTAGCTATAAGGCCTGATTTAATTCCAAGCATTGGAGGACAGCCAGAGAGATGATCATCTGCAGTCTGTTCTCTCTTACCAACGAAGTATCCGATGAGGGTGCAGTGAAAGTAGGAGACCTTCTGCATGCGCCCAGAAATGTTGGCGGGTCCAGAGGCACCACAGGAGTCCCCACTGGCTTGTTTTTTGTAGTTGTCATAGCGGAGGACAAAGCACAGTAGGAGACCGGGCATCACAATATCTCCAATGCCCAACATGGAGAAGTGGCTGCCGGTGGAGCTGTAACATAGTTCTGTATGTTAGGGATGCTACATTCTATAATCCAGTTTTGATTCCTTCTGTGCAAAGTCTATTAGCTTTTTAAGAAGTCAAATCACTTTTCTGATGGTAGATGGAAACCTCTATGCTTGAATAACAATAGTTTTTAACAGTTTAGAGGTTAAAAGCCATAAAAGTACTGGCAATAGAGTCTCCAACCTGGCCCCCCAATGTTTCAAGAGAGTGCCTTGTAAAGGACTGCTGAAGTGATTTGCTTAAGTACTCTCTCTTCTAAAAATGTCATGCAATTCATTATTTGTGACATATTCAACTGTTGAGATTTCAAATAGCAACTGACTACTACCAGACACAGATGACTAAAGCAGCATATTAATTTTGCCAAGATTATATCACTAGGAGCTAATTCTACCATTAGAACATATTTTTACAAATGTCTCAGAAGTAAAAAGGATTCAGGTTCTCCTATTAATTCCCTCCAGCCAACTTAAAAGTGTCAAAGCAGTAAAGATAGCTGTTTGATAACATTAGTCAATAATAAAAGTCAGCACCTGTATCACCTAGTGATAAATCTTAGTGGATCAAGTCAATATTTTCGCCCTCATTTCCTCATTTGTGCAATGGAGATAATTCACAGCCCTTTCAAGTTTAGGATAAGAATGCTGATGACAAGAGAGACTGACCAAAGCAGGGAACAGGCAGGCACAGAAAGGCAGTCCTACCTTGGGAAGACCAGTTTTCCAGGCAGAGACAGGCGAGGAACATCACGCCCAACATTGGGCCCCAGGTGGAGCTTCCGGGACAGAACATCGAGGGGATTGTCAGCAGGCTGCGTGGCCACCTTCACCATGACATTGCTATTGAAGATATAGGCTGAGAAAAATACCTGCCAAGTTGGAGAGATGCCTTTAAAAGGGAGCTGGAAGCAACCCACCTTTTAGCATCAGCCCTTTGTTCTTAAGAGCAGAGTCCCAGAATGCTATGGCATCACTGCTTTGACTACACGTTTCTTTCTTTTTTTTTGAATTAGGATTTCACTCTGTCGCCTAGGCTGGAATGCAGTGGCACGATCACAGCTCACCACAGCCTCAACCTCCTAAGCTCAGGTGATCCTCTCACTTCAGCCTCCTGAGTGTGCTGGCACTATAGGCACATGCCACCAAGCCCAGCTAACTTTCTGATTTTTTTGTAGAGATGAGGTCTCGCTATGTTGCCCAAACTGGTCTTGAATTCCTGAGCTCAAACACTCTTTCCACCTTGGTCTCCTAAAGTGCTAGGATTACAGGCATGAACCACTACACCCAGCCTGACTGTATGTTTCGAGGAGAAGAACAATCTTTGCTCTTCCTGTGTACTTGCAGATTTCTGAACTTTTCCTCACACCCAATGATTACTCCCTGACAGTGGAAGTGGGTGTGCTCCCATGGCGGGTAATCCCGCTTACCTGCTATCTCTTCTATCCTAAGATCACACACTACCTACTATATAACATCTTAACAAAGGCCCAGGCAGCTGCCTGCACACCTTTTAACACATACCGTTCAGGACTGGTGGTCAGGCAAGCCAAACTTTGGATACTTATAGTTAATAGCTGTTGGGAGTGAATGCTTCAATTCAACACAAAGGTGGGCAGGGGCTTCCAGGAAAATAGACTCTCACCCAAAAGACGTCATAGATGAGAAGCCCTGAGAGAAGCAGGCAGGAAACCTTGAGGCTTGGCAGGCGAACGAAGGCGATCATGGCAACACAGAGACCCATGGCCAGTGCTGGGGAAGAGACAGAGACAGAGACAGCAGTCAGCATGTGGACTCCAGGCTTGTTCTCTTTCCACAAGCTATGCAGTTTATCAACCTGACAGTCTGCAATCCCGTCAAAAATCAAGCAATCCTAAGCTCCAGCTTCACACACTGACACCCAGCAGATGTGACGCGCCCACTTCAGTCCCTTTGGTCTGTTGGTATTTGAGGCAACTTCTCTGCTCAGGCTATGCACAATGCTCAGCTGATGGAGACCCAGGAGGTGCTCTATTTTAACCAGTTTGGTAACTCCTGGCTCTTGCTTCTTGCTGTGCCCTCAACGTCCTTGCTTGAAAGTCAACTCACACCCTAGATCACATCCTGTTTCACTCAGAAACATTGTTCCAGCAATTCAATCTTTAACTGCATTATAGAAAACTAGAGAATACAGTCAAGCAAAATTTTTAAAAATTGCATTCCCACTATCCAAAGATTATCACTGTTAAACATCTTCCTAGAATTTTTTTACATATGTGTATTTTAAATCCAATGAGATCACACAATCTGTTTTTTTTTTTAAAGACAATAATGCCCAGTCTCCATTGGGATGAATTTGCATTTCATTTAATTAAATTTCTCTAATATACCCCAAAATGTCTTTTATAGATGGTTTATCTGAGTTGGTTTCCAAGCCAGGACCTGTGTATGTGTGTTAAGTCTTTTTCAGTCTGGCACAGTCCTTTTTAATGACCTGTTGAGACTGGAGTCATTTGTCCTACAGAATGCAGAACTTTCCAATTGTCCTGGTGCTCCTCTATTGTGGTGGGTGGCTTTTCCCTCTACCCCATGTTATTTGCTATAAGTTAGATGTTATTAGCTGAGACTAGATCACTTCCAGCCATTCTCTCTCATGCCCACTCTACAGAAGCGTCCAGCCCTATTACTCCACTGACACTGTTCTTGGGGGTGGTCAAGGATCCGCTCATTGCTAATGCAGTAATCGATCTTTGTCCTCATCTTATCTGACCTATACTAGCAGTCGTCCAGCTGATGGCTTCCTTCTCACGTGGTTCTCAGCATAATGTGCCCTCCTGGTTTTTCAGGCTTGCCTGCAGCTCTTCTTCAACTCCCAGACCTCTATGAGCCTGTCCTCTGATCTCTTGCCTCCATTCGCTCCCTTGGTGATCTCATCCAATCTCAAGGCTCCAGAGACTATCATATATGTAGCATATTTGTACCTCCAGTCTGAATCTTTTTTGAACTCCTGAGTCTCAACTCTTATGGCCTAAGTGACATATTTACTTAGATGTCTAACAGGCCTCTCAAATACAACATATTTAAATCCACTCTTCTCTAAACTGATTCTCACCATTGTCTTCTGTCTCCAAGCATTTACCCCATTCTTTCAGTCATACAGACCGAAATCCGTGGTGTTTTTATTCTTTTCTCTCTCCCCCTACCTGGCACAAGCCTCTGTTGTCCCCTACCTGGCCTCTCTGCCTCCAGCTTGCCCCTACAGGCTCTTCACAGAACAGACAAGGAACTTCTTAACACCGAAGCCAGGTTTCATTGGTCCCCTGCTCAAAACTCTTGAACAACTTCCCATTTCACACAGAGTAAAAGCCACAGACTGCACATTGGCTGACAAGCTCCTACTGCACCACTGCCTTTTCGGCCATGCCTACCACTTCCTTTGTGCCGGCCACAATGGGCTCCTTGCTCTTCCACCCATCTGCTTGTATGTCCCATTTCAGCATTTTTGCATTTCTTGTGCCCTCTGCCTGAAGTAATCTCATCCCAGAATCCACCTGGTTCATTCACTCATCTGGCCTGATTTTCTTCTTTTGGCACTTCTCAACATTTGAAAAAGATTTCTTTTGGAATTCTCTCTTCCCTCAACTCAAATGGAAACTCCTTGAGGGTATGGCTCACTGCCACATCCCTGGAGTCTAGACCAAGCCCTGGCAGGTTAAGGGCCTCTCCCTATCTTTAGCTCTCCTCCCTCCATTTTCCTGAAAACACAGGTCTGGCTAGGTCACAGAGTTGTTGACATGTGTTTCATGGATTCATGGTGTAGTATGACGAATGGCCAACTTCCAAGCCAGGCACTGGTAGGAATCCATAGGAGGGCACTCTCCAAGGTATATCCCGTGTACTCAACATGCACTTCCTGCAGCCCTGTTCTCTAGCCACTCAAACACAATTCCACTTCTCAACATGTACTGTTCTTTTATGCTTCTTCATCTGAAAAATTCATCCTCACTCTTTTTTTTGAGTTGAAGTCTCACTCTGTCGCCCAGGCCGGAGTGCATACTCACGGCCACCCTTGCGTTCACTTGCCAGGCTACAGCGATCCTTCCTCCTCAGCCTTCCAAGTAGCCGGAACTGCAGTCGTGTACTACCACACTTGGCTAATTTTTGATTTATTGTAGAGACTAGGTCTTGCCAAGTTGCCAGGGCTGGTTTCGAACCCACGGGCTAAGGCAATCCACTCGCCTCAGCCTCTCAAAGTGTTGGGATTACAGGCTGAGCCACTGAGCCCAGCCCATTCTCACTCTTAAAGAGCCAGATCAGAGTCTTTTCTGATAGAATAGTTAGCTGCTGCTTCTATGTAATTCCACAGAACTTTGAATATCTCTCAATTTATCAATCCATTCTGTGACCATGTGATTATTTATATACTTATGCGTTCTTTTCCTAAATTAGTTGACTACGTAATCCCAGTAAATAGAAACCATTTTTTCTGTGGATTCCTAGAACTTGACAGAGTAGATATTCAACAAATGCTTCATGAATAAAAATTACATTCTATTAACATCACATTTTAAATTATTCTAAAGAAAGCAAAAAATGCCACATGTCGGGCTTGGTGGCTCAGCCTGTAATCCCACGCCTGTAGGAGGCTGAGATGAGTGGATTGCCTGAGCCTGCGGGTTCGAGACCCGCCTGGGCAGCGAGACCTCATCTCTACAATAAATCAAAGAAAAAATGAGCTGGGCGTGGTAGCGCACGCCTGTAATTCCAGCTACTTGGAAGGCTGAGGCGGAAGGATCGCTGGAGCCCAGCAGGTCGAAGCTGCGGTGGCCAGGAGCGGCCACTGCACTCCAGTCTGGGCGACAGAGTGAGACTTCAACTCAAAAAAAAAAAAAAAGCCACATGATCAGATTTATATTATTTTAACAGAATTGGTGGTAAACTGTCAATATATGTAACAATGTGCCTAAATACAACAGCATGGCAGACCCTGGACACATGAACTCATTAACTAATAGTTCATGAGTTCTTACTGTGTGTATGATGTTGCAAAAGCACAGGAAGAGAAAAGGTCTTTCCATTCCCGCAACAGGAGGACTGGAAAACTAAAAAGAAGAGTGTATGTGTTTATGTATTTCCATTCCCTATTGTTATCAAGTATTCACTGAGCTGCAGGGTGTGAATTTAGTGTGAATTTTGTAGAGATGTGGTCAAGATTTAATTCCTAATTTTGTAATAATATAGGATGCTTATTATACTAAAGTATTCTCTTTTTTTTTTAAGTTGGAGTCTCACTCTCGCCCAGACTGGAGCGCAGTGGCCGCTCCCAGCTACCACAGCCTTCACCTGCTGGGCTCCAGCGATCCTTTCGCCTCAGCCTTCCAAGTAGCCGGAACTACAGGCGCGCGCTACCATGCCCGGCTAGTTTTTGATTTATTGTAGAGGTGAGGTCTCACTAAGTTGCCCAGGCAGGTCTCGAACCTGTGGGCTCAGGCAATCCACTCACCTCGGCCTCCCAAAGCGCTGGGATTACAGGCTGAGCCACCGAGCCCAGCCTAGAGTATTCTTTAATTTTTAAATACATTTATTAAAAAAAGTATCAAGTTGGTAAAATGTATGCATATGCATGTAATCTGACATGAACCTAATGAGCTATATTACCTAGCTAGGGTCATTTAGGCTTACAAAACTTGGCACATTCAGAGATGCAAAGGGATGACTAAAGCATGATGTTTAAGACATTGAGAAATGCAGCGAATACCCATGCTATGATCAACTCACACCTATTTTTAAAAGGACATGCTCTCCCCATTATCATTATCTTTTAGGAAACAGATGTTTGGTTGTGTTGTGAATCAACAACAGGATGTTAGCAGGGATAAGCTCAGCCGGCTGGAGGAACAACAGTGATCAGCAATGAGTGGGAAGCCCGCTGGGCCAGAGAACACGTGACACATGTTTGTGTATTAATACTGGTTGGGGGATCTGCTCATGGGCTTACAAGTAAATACATGAATGCAAAGCATTAAAGGAACAAGGATGGTCAGACAAAAGACAGGAGTGTGTGGGAAGTGAGGGTCAGAAGACTGACCAATGCATTTCACCAATAACCAAAAGAGGGGCAGGGAAACAAATCAGACAGAGAAGCAAAGGGTAGTCCCCTCAGGTGAAATTTATATGCCTCTGTTAAACATCCAGATTACTTGTCTCATTCTGAACTTTTCAATTTACATCGAATCACTTCATCTAAACTTGCAGGAGCCTTTAAAGGGTCATATGGTCTAAGCACCAACTTGCTGCTCTGTCACTCACCGCTTGCTAGTCCTACCCCAAATGGGTCTAAATGAAACATGGAAAAGACAGAAATGCTCAGACTCCAGACCATGTCACTCTATCCTAACCTTCCAAACAGGAAAGTGTGGGTTCATTTGCAATGTATCACATTGGGGGTGTTATCCTTTACTTTTACTGCGGGCCTTGGTTTCGCCGCCCTACACTTCCTACTTTGATGTGTGTCCTTTCCCTCTTTCCCATTTACTGTTGACCTTACTTTCTGCCTGAAGGTCACCAGGTTCACTTCTCTGTGATGGGTCAGGTCTAATTCTAAAGTTGTACAACTTCAGGGGTACAACTTGCACAGAATGGAGCTGTGCAGTATGCTGGCTCTGCCTGAGTTCATCTCCCTTGGTTCTGATTCCTCAGCCTATTCCTTCTCTCAGTCTACGTTAAGTTGAGCATCACCTTTCCAATCATACCATGTAGGTCTTCCCACTGTATTGGTAAGTTCTGTGTATGAAGAGGCAAGATGCATCCCTTCTGACCATCTTGGAGAAGGTTCTTAATATAATCATGTGGAGTGAATATCACTGATCCAAATGAATATTGCCACAAGCTATGTCATATGCCTGAAACATGCTCTCAATTATTGGTCTCATTTGCCTCTCTTCTTCATTCTTTCATTTGAGCAACTTTAAAAGTCTTACCTTCAGCCGGGCTCGGTGGCTCAGCCTGTAATCCCGCGCCTTGGGAGGCTGAGGTGAGTGGATTGCCTGAGCCTGCGGGTTCGAGACCCGCCTGGGCAACTTGGCGAGATCTCATCTCTACAATAAATCAAAAATTAGCTGGGCATGGTAGCGTGCGCCTGTAGTTCCAGCTACTTGAAAGGCTGAGGTGGAAAGATCGCCGGAGCCCAGCGGGTCGAGGCTGCGGTGGCTGGGAGCGGCCACTGCACTCCAGTCTGGGTAATAGAGTGAGACTCCAACTCAAAAAAAAACATAAGAAGTCTTACCTTCTCTTAGGGCTTTTCCAGGCCAAAGTGAAGAGAGGTGCTAGCTTCTTGTGAAACTCCTGAGACTTTCCCCACAGCTTTACTAACATATTTAATTTTTGATTAAATGTATATTAACCAAAAGTGTTAGGGAAGTAATTTATTCACCTTAACCACTTAGCTAAAGTTACTTTCCAATTTATTAATGATATCTCTGTATCACCCTGTCTTCCACAACCAACAGGGCCAGGGACAAAGACAATAACACCAAACCGAGATCAAATGTTCTCTAAAAGGATCGCATAATCTGTAAGGTTTCTAAGCAGTGCTCACATTCTAAGATAAAGGATCTCTAGATATCAATTTCCTGTGTGGACTAAGTGCCAACGCATTTTAAAACAAATCAATTGCTAGAGTTCTGGCACTAAACATATTCTAATCACAGGTTAGTATCAACTGCTATAAAAGGAGTTGCTGAACTAGACAACTGTCAAGACCTGGTTAGTCCCTGAATGGAGCAGGGGATAGACTGTGAAGTGGGTTTGATAATCCTTGAACCCTCAGGGTATGTGCTCAAGATTCATTAGCTTTTAGCTAACATCCCATCACTTATTGGTCAATTCTTTGAAGCCTTCCCAAATTTGAAAGGTTAATCTGCAGCTGGGCTCGGGTGGCTCAGCCTGTAATCCCGCGCATTTGGGAGGCTGAGGTGAGTGGATTGCCTGAGCTCGCGGGTTTCGAGACCCGCCTGGGCAGCGAGTCCTCATCTCTACAATAAATCAAAAAATCAGCTGGGCGTGGTAGTGCATGCCTGTAATTCCGGCTACTTGGAAGGCTGAGGCGTAAGGATCGCCGGAGCCCAGCAGGTCGAGGCTGCGGTGGCCGGGAGCAGCCACTGCACTCCAGTCTGGGCAACAGAGTGAGAGACTCCAACTCAAAAAAAAAAAAGAAAGGTAATTTTGCCAGATGAAACTGAAAGTAGATAGAACAGCTTTAGATTTCAGTTCAAGAAAACCCTGAAGTCCATTCTTAGTATAGTCCTAAAATAATTTATCATCCTATTTTCACTCTAAATTAACTTCAAAGAAAAGACATTAAAAAACACTCATTAAAAAAACCCTACCACCAAATATCACTGCCTGACATATTTCAGTGGATTACAAAACATGGCTAGAAAGCTACACTACAATGATAGCAGAAAACATGCCAAGCACACATCAAACACTAGTCTGAGACACAAGTATTTAAAAGTTCAAAGGCACACTCTCTTTTTGAGGAAAAATTTATCCTTCGTCACAAGGGCAGTTTAACCAGCACAAAATGATAGGCAGGTGAGATCCTTGGACAAGTAAATATTGGGAAATTGCAACGACAGAAAATGCTGTTAAAGTCTATTAGTTATGGCCAATTAAGGTTTAGGCAAGAATGAAAAAGAAATTTAAAAAGGAAAGAAACAGAAAGAAAAAAAAGAAAAAAAAGAAAAAAAAAAAAAAGGTTTAGGTAAGCCTCACTGAATACTCAGCAAATATTTCAACCATTAAGTGAATTTCACAGTAGAAATGCATTTGATAGTAGTCACTGGGAAAATAAAGTTTGTCCTTTATGGGCAAATTTCTACTGATTCTACAATACAGAGGAAGAGACTCCTATAGTAAAATGGACCCTTTAGTATGTCTTTTTTTTTTTTTTTTTTTAGCTAAAGTCTCACTGTACCGCCCAGGTTGGAATGCAATGGCATGCTCATGGCCACCACAGCCTCAACCTGCTGGGCTCAGCCAATCCTTCTGCCTCAGCCTTCCAAGTGGCTGCAACAGCAGGTGCATGCCACCATACCCAGCTAATTATTTTTTGATTTATTGTAGAGACGAGGTCTTGCCATGTTGCCCAGGCTGGTCTCGAATCCATAGGCTCAGGCAATCCTCTTGCCTCTGCCTCCCAAAATGCAGGGATTACAGGCATGAGCCACTGAATCTGGCCTAGGCCTAGTATGTCTTATAGAGAGGTGCTTACCCCTCCCCTTAGTGAGTCTGATAAACCTATCCCCACTCTCTGTCTGCAGAAGTACAATGAAGAAAATTCTAACCTGCTCTGAAGTAGGTGGTTTCCAATGGCTGTGTAAAAAGAAAGTCACCTTCCATCATGCTGACCTTTTTTTTTTTTTTTAAAGTGACATACTATATTAATAAATAGTGACTGGACTTAGTGGCTCAGCCTGTAATCCTGTGCTTTGGGAGGCTGAGGTAAGTGGATTGCCTGAGCCTGCGGGTTTGAGACCCGCCTGGGCAACTTGACGAGACCTCATCTCTACAATAAATAAAAAAATTAGCCATGCATGGTAGCGCATGCCCATAGTTCCAGCTACTTGGAAGGCTGAGGCAGAAGGATCGCCGGAGCCCAGCAGGTCGAGGCTGCGGTGGCCGGGAGCGGCCACTGCACTCCAGTCTGGGTGACAGAGTGAGATTCCAACTCAAAAGAAAAAGATATTCTTCCTGTTCGTAGTGTGGAGCTGAAAGCCCAAAGAACACGTTGCTTATTGTTTTGAGAGCTTTCTAAATCTTTTGAGTCAGTAGCTTAGTAAGTACTTCCAGCCCTCAGCAAAACATATAAATAGTATTTCTGTGTGTCTGGACACATGAATAAAGAGATAATGAAAGGAGAGCCACCAGCAACAGTAGTGGGATTACTGAGAACCCTAGATCACATGGGGGAATGAGACTTCAGGGTAGTTAAAAATTCATTTGTCATAACATGGACTTTGAACCTGTTAGCACTGAGACTAATCAGTTCTGCTTCGGTGTTACTTATTTATATTACTTTGACCGGTAGCACCTGGAGCTCTCATCTCACTTCACATAACCTTTGTGTAGGTGGATTTAAATGCATCATTATGGGAGTGGCCTCAACCTGTCATTTAACAACACCATCATAAAACAGTTTTTCTTAAAAGTATGTAGTTCACAGTCATCTGGACAGTCAGTTTATATGAACTCAAATAACCTAATTTAGATTTTAGCCAACTAACCAGCATTTCTAAATAGTTTCTGTTCAGAAACAGTAGAGCAGAAATATGTGTGCTGCTTGTTTCCTCATCAAGAAACAACTGGATAGATAAGAGTGAAGGGATATAATCATAAAAGCAGCTATAAGATTGATGTGAACTAACTGATTTAGGAAATCAGTTCTGACAACCACTCAAAAGATTTAATCACTGCATTGAATAAATGTTATGACAACAAACATACACAAACACATTTACATATTTATAAAAATATAAAATATATATTTAACATTTTATTTTTCAGATTATCAAACAGTAAAATTGACTCTTTCTTTGGATGTACCAGTTCTAGGAATTTTAACACATACATAGATTTGGAGCACCATCACCACACTCAACATACAGAACAGCTGCATTAGCCCCCGAAAACTCCCTCGTGCTATTTCTTTATAGTCACCCCACTCCCCTCATAACCCTTGGCAACCACTGATCTGTTCTCCATCACTATAATTTTGTCTTTTTTAGCAAAAAGTATACTTAAAAATAATAAGGGTAACTTATATTTACTTATATCTATAGACATTACAATTTTATTTATTTTTTAGTTGGAATCTCACTCTGTCATCCA
>NW_007260039.1:127325-148708 GCF_000164805.1 Carlito syrichta | reverse complement strand
TGAGGTCTCGCCAAGTTGCCCAGGCGGGCCTCGACCCCGCGGGCTCAGGCAATCCACTCACCTCAGCCTCTCAAAGCGCAAGATTATGGGTTGAGCCACCGAGCCCAGCTAGACTTTACAATTTAAAAAGTACTTTCACTTAAATATCACCTTTCATTAAAAATATGTCATTTAAATAAAATTCTGTAGAACCTGCAATCCACTTGATGGTTTATTTCCCTGCAATATTCACTTTCTTACAGCTTTTTACTAATTAATTTGGCACATATAAATTTCAAATCCTTGTGCTGGATTTGAGGGAAAAAAAATTCCTTAAAGCAGAAGGACAAGTTTTTAGTTTTCCTTAAGGTTTAGAATTTCTTCCTCATTAAGAATATAACAATTTCCTTTCATTGAACATTTCCTAAGCAGACTGATAGGATTCTAATTCTGGATCACAGAAAAAAAATAAGAGTTTACAATCTGTTTGTCAAATTATATCCAATGTGACCATGAACAGAACACCCTAGATTTTGAGTTAATTCACATTTTCGATGCAAGTATTTTCTAAAAAGTATAAATATAAAAACACCACTTAAAAAAAAATTCTCAAAGTAGGGACCAATACTACTCAGCAAGCATAAGATCTATAGATATACAGGAAGTATATATATTCTATAAGATCAGAACTTAGAAATTTTTTGACTAACTCAGCTACTCCTGAATTTGAGGCTGTCACAGTAAGCGTCGCTCTGGGTGATTCTGGACTTAGACAACAGCATGAATGTCAACTCCACCACAGCTGAGCCAGCCCCAGGGCTGCAGGGAAATGCCTGGCAGAGTGCAGAGGAGCCTCCCAGACCTGGCTGGCAATGGTTCCAAAGAGCTCTGTTTCCAAGGTCTGGAGTAGCCTTGGGGTTGCTTGGAATGGATACAGAAATAGATGCACTCTATACCTATAATCCCCAATTTTCAAATTTCTCCCTTAAAAATTATTTAGATACTATTAAGAATAGTATAACATTGACTGCCTTTATATTTTAACTTCCTTCCCTTTTGAACCATCAGAAGAAGGAAAAAGGTGGACAGATGGTGTGAAGCAGAGTAGTTAAACGTTTCTTGAGATTAAGAAAGTGAACTGTGAAAATGAGAGTGAGGACTGTATATACAGGAAGCAGAGACAGAGTACAGAGTTAAAAATTTTTTAAAGTTAAAAAATGTCTTAAAGGAAAGACTACAAGAATTGTGGTAGATTTTTTGAAATGTCATTCCCAAGACGTTTTGGTAGTAAGTATGAGTATACACAGGGGTTCTGTGACCTTGAATGAGTTACTTCTCTGACCCTTTGTTTCTTCTGCAAAAATGGGAATAATAGTGGTACCTATTGAAGAGCTGTTGTGAGGATTAAATGAGATAATCCATGTAATACATTGAGCAGAGTGCCCAACGCATAAAAAAGCACTCAATAATAACTCTTGGCTATTGTCATTACTATTATGCCCTAATTGTTATCAGTGAAGGGAAATTCTCATATGCTGTAGGTTGGAGCATAAACTACTATGACTATCTGAAAGTCAGAATAGTAACAGATAAAAAAACTTGAAATGCAAAAACATTTTGTCCCAGGAATTTCATGTCTAGGAATTCATCCTTAAAAAATAATCTTAGTAAGTGATCTGACATGCATACCAAGAGATGAAACTAGAATGTTTACCTGAGGGTTCCTTTATATATATATATTTTTTTTTGAGTTGGAGTCTCACTCTGTCGCCCAGACTGGAGTGCAGTGGCCGCTCCCGGCCACCGCAGCTTTGACCTGCTGGGCTCTGGCGATCCTTCTGCCTCAGCCTTCCGAGTAGCCGGAATTACAGGCGTGTGCTACCACTCCCGGCTGATTTTTTGATTTACTGTAGAGATGAGGTCTCGCTGCCCAGGCGGGTCTCGAACCCGCAGGCTCAGGCAATCCACTCACCTCAGCCTCCCAAAGGCGCGGGATTACAGGCTGAGCCACCAAGCCCGGCTTCTGAGGGTTCTTTACAACAGAAAAATATTAAAAACAATCTAAGCAATAGTTAAATAACATACATACAATAAAATACTCTGGAGTTATTAAAAGGACATGATACACTTTTATATACTGATATAAACATGTATTTATATCATTACATAAAAAGGAGTATATAGTATATATCATGCAGATTATATATGATACATATTATACATGACATAATATGTTCTATATGTAGTATATACCATATTATGCATTATATTACAATATAATCTCATTTACATAAGAAAGTATAATCCATACAAAAACTTGTATACAAATATTCACAGAATCACTATTCATAATGGCCCCCAAAGTAGAAAGAACTGGTGGATGGATAAATAAAACCGGAATTTCCATAAACAGAATAGTATTCAGCATAAAAAGGAATGAAGTACTGATACAGGATACAACATGGATGACTCTTGAAAACATTATGCTAAGTGAAAGAAACCAGACACAATGGGTCAAATAATGTATGATTCCATTTATGTAAAATGTTCACAACAGAGAAATTGATAGAGACAGAAAGCAGATCAGTGGATACCTGGGGCTGAAGTGGGGTAGGGTGGGGGACAAGGTGAGCGACTGCTAATAGATAAGGGTTTTGGGGGTGGGTGGGTGATGAAAATGCCGCAAAATGGATTGTAGTAATGGTTACGACTCTGTGAATATACTAAATTACCAATAAAACTAAAGTAAAATTATAATCTGTCACATATTACTCACCGTCCATGAGAAGCCAGTGGCCAGTGAGAACCCAGATGAGGACGAGCATGACAGACAGAGAGAATGACAGTAATTCAGCAGCAGTGAAACGCCCACAGCAACCAAAGGAGATCCTGGAAAACACACAGCACTTATTTGACTGATGGGCACACTTTATTCAATAATCAAACTCTTCTTTGGTACTTGTGATCAGGATTCATGATGGCTAGATTAAAATAGCTGGCAATAGCCGGGCTCGGTGGCTCAGCCTGTAACCTCGCACCTTGGGAGGCTGAGGTGAGTGGATTGTCTGAGCCTGCGGGTTCGAGACCCGCATGGGCAACTTGGTGAGACCTCATCTCTACAATAAATCAAAATGAGCCGGGCGTAGTTCCAGCTACTTGGAAGGCTAAGGCGGAAGGAGCACCGGAGCCTAGCAGGTCAAGGCTGCAGTGGCCGGGAGCAGCCACTGCAGTCCAGTCTGGGCGACGGAGTGAGACTCCAACTCAAAAAAAAAAAAGCTGGCAACACCTAGACACATGAAAATCCAAAATACCGAAACCTCTTTGGAATAAGTTAAGGAATACACAAAGGAAATACACGACTGGACCCATCTGATAATGTACTTTTAGACCAAATTATCAACAAGGGTATTTAGAAGTGTAAAGTGACAATATCAACCTCAAGGGAAGCTAATTATGGAAGAAATTCTATAACTGTATGGAAAACAAAATGAAGAAAGCCAACAACTCAATTCATTTAGCAAAGATGAGTAAATATTTTAAAGATGGTAAATCTATTTGGTTATCACTAATTCCTCAGAAAATCAGCTGCCACTAGTGACTGATTTTCTAAGCACATACAGCATCTCTATCAGTACAGCATTTTGTTTCCATGGAGCAATGGCTTTAGGAGTTAGGTTGTGAGCACTGGGATTAAATGCAAGTGGCTGGCATATCTAGGTCACCAAAGACAAAAGACAAAGGAGAATGTCTGAGTTCAACCACTATTCTCATATTCCATTAATGCACCAGTAAAGAAATGAGCACTGCTTCAAAAGAAAATGGCTTGTTTTTCAATAATGTAAGCAGGAAGCATATTACAATGACTCGAACTTTATGAAGATTTATTTACATTTCCTCTCCCATGAAAAGATGCAAAAGGAAGTACTATCTTCGGTCTTTTTTGTTGTTGTTTGAGTCGGAGCCTCACTCCGTCGCCCAGGCCAGAGTGCAGTGGCACGCTCACAGCCATCCCAGCATCAGTCTGCTGGGCTCTGGCAATCCCTCCATCTCAGTCTTCCAAGTAGCCAGAACTACAGGTGTGTGCTACCACGCCTGGCTAATTTTTTAATTTGCTGTAGAGATGAGATCTCGCCAAGTTGCTTGGGCTGGTCTTGAACCCGCTGGCTTGGGCAATCCACTTGCCTTGGCCTCCCAAAGTGCTAAGAGCATAGGCTGAGCCACTGAGCCCCGCCTATCTTCAGTTTTAAAGATAAAACATCTTTCTTCCCAGTCTGCTGACATTTGTGTGCTCCAGCCTATACCAGAAATTGAGACTCTTAATAATGCTATCAAATATGATAGAAAAACATACACAAGTTTATAACTTAGAAGAAAGTCCCCAGTTCTTACTTGTTCTGAGGTGAACAGGGTCTTGTTAAATACTGGCACATCGGGAGGAGAAGAAAAGCAAAAGCTATTGTTGCAAGAACTAGAAAAAAAAAAACGTATGGTTATTTTTGTTATTTTTTTACAATTTTAAGAAAAATGGCATGATTTGTAGAAAAGTAGTTATTCCCCAAAATACTTTTCTTGACAAGGAAATACAGTTAATTAACTAGAGAAGAAAAATATCTTCCTTTAGTACTACACACATAACCTCTTTAAAAAAAAAAGGTGCGCGATTTGAAATAGGGGAAGCATAGGTGTTTTCTCATTCTCTTCTATCTCAATAAGAAAAGATATAAAGCAGGTCAGGGGATGATCTCCTAATAAGTCTTGTAGCATTTTGCGGATGCTTTTTACATTTCCATCATCGCTTAGCTTGAAAACAGATAAGCTAACAGTCAAATCGCCTTGATTAGCTATCAATGTTTCTACTTGCAGAAACACTGGTAGAGGTTGCCAATGACCTCTCTACCAAACTGGAACTTCTGGTAGCCTACTAGAAAGGGAGCCACACCCTAAGCAATACTGTTCTGGTGTCATAAAGCTAGTGAGTTTTCAGATCCCTGGCCTTTCTTTCGCACTGTGATGGCAGGTCTGAACAGATGATATATGTATCAAGTGGTTAAGGAGGAGTCTGTGGGGAAGATGAGACGGAGAGGAGAAAAAGCCAGATTTATAAAGAAAAACTTGCATGGCATGGTGTATAAATCTTAATTTGTGTGGGGTTTTTTGATCTATACTCTTACCATCAGATAATTTTTGAACAATGATTAAAAATGGTGATTTTTTTTTCTTTTTTAGATGTTAAGGACAGAGAAACTCATTTACCTGCTGTACATATTGTAAAAACAACTTGAACTGAGTCAAAGAAGAAGAACATTACTAGAAGAGAGACAGATGCTCCGATTGGAAGGAACAGAGCCTGGGTGGAGTCAATTGTTTGGATGCCTGGAGAGAGAAAAAGGGACATATTAACAACTCATTATGTAACAGACACTGTGCCCATGCACCTTCTATACATTAACTTGTTAAAATGCAGATCATTCTAGGGATTAGTATGTGAGACCTGGATTATCCAGACCTTATGATTCTTTCCTTCCCAATGAGATTACAAGCCTGCTAAAGATACAACTAGTAATTTTTTCTCACAGTTCCTTCATTATAGTAAGTGCTCAAAAAATACTGTAAAATATAGTAAGTGCTCAAAAAATACTCCTCGTGTTAACCAACTGGATGACAGGACAAAAACACCACCTTCCAATCAAGAACACTAAGAGGTAACAGAAATCCAAATGAGTGGATATATGCTTATTTGTGGCCTTGTTTATAGGTTTGGTAAAAGAGGTGATTAAAACCCACCAACTATAAATAATTTCATACCATCTGTGGATTTAATGTACGCATGTTCACTCTTTCCCATTGTTGATAATAGTTGAGAATTTGACTTGTTTTCCCCAAACAAGACATAGCTGAAAACAAATCAGAAAAATTATTTTATGGGAATTTTTTTTTTTTTGAGTCGGAGTCTCACTCTGTTGCCCAGGCTGGAGTACAGTGGCATGCTTACTGCCACTGAAGCCTCAACCTGCTGGGCTCAGGTGATCCTTCCGCCTCAGCCTTCCAAGTAGTTGGAACCATGGGCATGCGCCACCACACCTGGCTAATTTTTTCTATTTATTGTAGAGATGAGGTTTCACCATGTTGCTCAGGCTGTTCTTGAACCCCTGAGTTCAAGTAATCCTCTCACCTCCGCCTCCCAAAGTGCTGGAATTACAGGTATGGGCCACTGTGCCTGGCTTATGGGAACATCTTAAGGTACCAGAATAAGAAATAAATGGGGGAAAACAATCACATGGAATAGAGTAGGATTCACCACAGTAGTTCTCAATTCTTGGCTATTCATTGAAATTACCTGGAGAGCTTAAAAACAAAATAAAACAAAAACAAAACAAAAAAACCCATGATGCCCAGGTCCAACCCCAGACAATTAACATGAAATATCTAGAGGTTAGGTCCAGTTAAAAACTTCCCACGTAATTTTATTTGTAGCCGGGCGCGGTAGATTGTGCTTGTAATCCCAGCATTTTGGGAGGCCAAGGCAAGAGGATTGTCTGAGCTCAAGGGTTCAAGACCAGCCTGGGCAACTTGGCAAGACCTTGTCTCTTCAATAAATAAATAAATACTTAGCCAGGCATAGTGGTACATGCCTGTATTTCCAGCTATTTGGAAGGCCGAGGCAGAAGGATCACCTGAGCCCAGCAGGTCGAAGCTGCAGTGGCCATGAGTGTACCACTTCCCTCCAGCCTGGGTGACAGAGTGAGACACCGACTAAAAAAAAAAAAAAAAAACCAAAAAAACCAAAAATTTTATTTTGCACTCACAGTTGAGAATCACTAACAAACAGAGTGGCAGAGAAGGAAAATATGACAAAATCTGACAAACAATAAATGAAAAGAAAAAATTACCAGTTATAGTCTTGTATGCTACCCACTTCCAAATTAACTCTGCTGAGATGTCATAAAGTGCAAAAAAGGAACCAACTAAATCTTTATATGATCTATTATCATAAAATATTAGAAGTAAAAATCTGTCTTCTCTTAGATTAAGGCAACAAATAAAACATGCAACCAGTAGGAACATAACTAGACACAAAGGGCTGCAATAAACAACCAACATTTAAAAACTGTTCTCAGGAGCCGGGCTCGGTGGCTCAGCCTGTAATCCCACGCCTTTGGGAGGCTGAGGTGAGTGGATTGCCTGAGCCTGCGGGTTCGAGACCCGCCTGGGCAGCGAGACCTCATCTCTACAATAAATCAAAAATCAGCCGGGCGTGGTAGCGCGTGCCTGTAATTCCGGCTACTCGGAAGGCTGAGGCGGAAGGATCGCCGGAGCCCAGCAGGTCGAGGCTGCGGTGGCCGGGAGCGGCCACTGCACTCCAGTCTGGGCGACAGAGTGAGACTCCAACTCAAAACAAAAAACAAAAAAAACTTTTCTCAGGTATTTAAATTTGCTTGTCCCCAAAAGATATTACAGGGTTTTGGTGAAGTATTCCAATAAAATGAAACTGCTTCTTAGTGGCCAGGCAAACGAGTCAAATAATTCATTTAGGAGTAGGGCAACTCAGTTTAGGAAAAGTGATCTGTGTGTCATGAAAAGCAAATATGAACCAGTCTGTCCTGAGCTGCAGTCAAACCCATTCATCTTGGCCCACAGATCACTTTGGGGGAGGGTATAGCTATCAGACAAAACTCTGTGAAATTTCTAGCTCTCTAGTGCATGCTCTCACGCTCGTGCTCTCGCTCTCTCTATATATACACACATTTTTTTGAGTTGGAGTCTCATACCATCGCCCAGGCTGGAGTGCAGTGGCACACTCACAGCCACCCCAGTGTCGACTTGCTGGGCTCCGGCGATCCTTCCGCCTCGGCCTTCCAAGTAGCCGGAACTACAGGCACATGCTACCAGGCCTGGTTAATTTTTTGACTTATTGTAGAGATAAGGTCTCACCATGTTGCTCTGGTTGGTCTCGAACCCGTGGGCTCAGGCAATCCTCTCGCCTCGGCCTTGCAAAGTGCTGGGATTACAGGCTTGAGCCACCGCGACTGGCTCTAACTATATTTCACCTGAATAGGTTTTCCTTCCTTCCTTCCTTCCTTCTTCCCTCCCTCCCGAGTTGGAGTCTCACTCTGTAACCCAAGCTGAAGTGCAGTGGCACAATCACAGCCACCACAGCCTTGACCTGCTGGGCTCAGATGATCCTTCTGCCTCAGCCTTCCCAGGAGCTGGAACTACAGGCGTGTGCTACCATGCCCACTTAATATTTGATTTATTGTAGAGATGAGGTCTCGTCAAGTTGCCCGGGTTGGTCTTGAACCCGTGGGCTCAGGCAATCCACTAGCCTCAGCATCCCAAAGTGCTGGGATTACAGGTTGAGCCACCGAGCCCGGCCTGAATAGTTTTAAAATTAAGATCTCTACAATATTTCACAGGAGAACTAGAGAAAACTACAGATTTCAGGTGCCTTTCACAACAGAAAATAATGACTTCTTAAATATATGAGCATTTGTCATAGGAAAAGAAATTGATCCTTATTAGAAAAAAAAAGTCACTGATTTAGAAACTAATCAGTTACTGAGTAAACATTTGTAACTTTATTTCAGCAAGTACTAAATTGGCCAAAAAAGTTTTGTTTTTGATACCATTATAATTTTATTCTCTAGGAAAAAAAGCCATAAATCTTAAAACACACACACTCCCCTTTCTGTAAAACAAATATTCATCATATAGTCCACAGACAGATTATACTGGTTCAAAACATGAAGAGCAAAACTAAATGACTGGTTATAATAAAGACTGTATTTGACATGTATTTGTTTATAATAAATCTAAATTTTAGAAATTCAGCCTACAATTAAAGTGCAAAACTGAATGCAAACAACCTTTGTAGAACAACAGATAGAATGCACAGACTTTTTTTTTTTTAAATCAGATTTTAAACCAGGAAGTAACATCACAGGGCAAGTAAATCTCCTTTAGCTGCTTACAAAATGCTACCCTAAAACAATGTACATGACCTCAAGGTTTGGAGAAAGGTCCTGAAGGAGAAGGAGCTAATTAACTAGATGTTTTAGCCAAACTCCAGTAACTTGAAAACAAAACAGAACAAAGCAAAATGGAGGAGCTATAATTGGGAAGACTTACGCAAGTGTAGTTGCATTATCTTTAAAGCCAAAATCAACATAAGAAACAAGCATGGTAATAGAATTAAAAATTATGTACAGCAACATTTTTAGTCTTCAAGGAACATAGCTACAGTCATATATATTTATATGTCTGGTATGGAATAGACATTGAGCAATATATTGATAACTGTTAAGAAAGTTACCGATTTTGCACCTCTATGCAAGCAACATGCTTTTGACTTAATATTTGCTGAACACTTATTATACAGTAAGCAACAGGAGAGAAGAAAAAAAAAAGTCATTTCCAGATCTTATGGAGTTTACAGTCTAAGGAGGGAGATTAAGATGTGTATCTCTACTAAAGAAGAGAGTTCCAACTGTACATTTCCATCAATCTTCATTGTTCAGATAAATTACATGTGAAGCTGTTAAGGACTTCAAAATGTCAGATAATAGGGCACGCGTGTATGGCTTAAAAAATAAAACAAAACACTTAATGCTAATTAAATGAAGGACTGATGTGCCAATGGGAAAATCTCTTTATAGGCTTTTTAGGGGCAGATACAGAAGTTAAAATAAGGTTAGGGGAAATCAGAACCTGGAATAACTAACTCCACACCCCTATCCATCCCATTCAAACCTCATTTATTGTGAAACAAATAAGTACAAAAATGTAGAGATCAATAAATTATCACATACCTAATATCACTTAGACCAAGAAACAGATCAACCCCAGTTTTCCTTGTGTACCTCTCAATCACTTCTCTCTTTTTCCCCTACAGTTTTCCATCCAAGCACACATCCTAAAATACTGTTTATTTTGCCTGCTTTTTAAACTTTATATATACCAAATTGTATAATATGTCTATATTTATGTCTGGCTTCTTTCACTCAACATTATTTATGAGAATCATTCATTCTGTTATATGTATCTGTAGAAGTTCACTCATTTACATTGCATGAATATACTAACCCTTTGCACTTGGAGACATCTTGCAGATCACCTAACAGCAACTCCACCACACTTTTTTATGAAATAGTAAAAAACAAATCACTTCATATTAAATAGTACAGCACTGGAACCAATTCTTTTATTGTAGTGATATTTGGCTTATAATAGAATTTTGAGGAACTTATTAATGACAAAAAATCAGAATTTTATTATATTTTTTTCTAACGTGGTAACATGTGAAACAGTCACCAACATGCATTGCAGGTTCATTGATACATGTTGTGCTACAGTAATCTGTTTGATGTCTTCTACCTGGTGCTTTTCTATTCGAGCAGACAATGCGGTCTTGTTTTCTTCCTTTCACATTAATAATATGCAATTTATTGTTCAGTCTGTTGTTTAAAGGCAATGTGGAAGGACGCATTTGTGATTCCTGAAAACCACTTCTCAACTGATGGATCAATGCTTCAAATTTCAAATGGGACATACGTTTTTCTTTCTTTTTGATGCATGGTACAGTATACAGGAGTTAATAATACATATTTCTAGTTCCCACAAGAATAGTTTCCTCCATTTTATTTATTTATTTATTTTTATTTTTTATTTTATTTTATTTTTGGAGTTGTGGTCTCACTCAGTCAAGCCCAGACTGGAGTGCAGTGGCAGCTCCCGGCCATTGCAGCCTTGACCTGCTGGGCTCTGGCGATCCTTCTGCCTCAGCCTTTCAAGTAGCTGGAAAGGTAGGCATGCACTACCACGCCTGGCTGATTTTTGATTTATTGTAGAGATGAGGTCTCACCAAGTTGTCCAGGCAGGTCTCGAACCCGTGGGCTCAGGCAATTCACTCATCTTGGCCTCCCAAAGCGCAGGATTACAGGCTGAGCCACTGAGCCTGGCTTCCTCTACCATTTTAAAGATTTTCACAAAAATTAATATATAGAAGCATACTGATCCACATGAGCCACAGCAATATTTGCAATATAATTTAGAATCATTTCAGGCTTTTTGACAGGTATAATATTTCCACTATGTAAAGTCCTTGTGGTAGATTTCATTCCTGCATGATTCCAAGTGCTGACAATTGTAATGATTCTTTGTTCCTCCATGTAATAAGTGTAAGATTTTTCCTTTATGCTACTGATTTTTTCGTGGAAAGCTTTGGCTTTTTGAGTTGTGCTGGTATTCCCTTTTGATAGACTCTGACTGTACCAGTAAGATGATACTTCATCTTTAATAGCTCTTCTGCTAGGACAATACTAGTGTAATATCTGTTAGTAAACATGTGGATCCTGCTGCACTGGGAACTTTCCCCCACTTTTAATATAAATGTTATAGAATTCTGGTGCTTACTGAAAGATCAGGTCAAATGACGTTTTCAGATGTTATGCTTCCAAAGTAGGGAGGTAGTGAAAAAAGATATCCTGCTTTCGAATCAGCTAGCGTATAAATGCATATACCTCAGCGAGTAAACTTATTTGGACTGTATGCTATAAATGATATTTGCCGTTTAAATTGAACAATGGATTTGTTAACACAAGTTGCCTGATCTGATATGAAGTATTGCAATTATTTTGAATCATTGTATTACAAATAACTATTGGCCTTTGAATATGAGTTCTGATCATCCTATCACTCGGCACAGGTGTTTTTAAATGAAGCATCCAGAAGATATGCATAAACCTTTCTCTACTGAAAGTTTCTGAAGAGTATTTTACTACTGAAAGCAGTTGACTAGTACTCTTGCAAATTTGGTACTTGAATTATTCCCATATTTAGGATAACTGCGATAAAAGCTAAAAATTCCTGTTGGTCAATGTCATGCCACCTGTGCCAAATTGATTTGTGAGATAGCTGCTTTTTTCCTTATTTTTTCACCCACATAATAATTTATTTATTTTATTACAGTATCCACTAATTCATTTGTAAAATACAGAGTAAAACAGTCAATCAGTTCTCTTATATCACTTGGTGTTTGTGGTCCTGTTGTTTGAGGATGTACAACAAACTTTTTCTAAATTATCTGCATAAAAGTCTAAGTTTAACTCATCTTCACTGCTGCTTATAACTCTCACTTGTCTTTTCGTTTTGTCATTGTTCTGTAAACTAAATGGATAAAAAACTTCTAATTATAAATTATGAAATCATGACATGAAATTTTCAAAATATTACTTTTCTAGCTTTACTTTTCTGACTTAGTACAGATAGATACAATCGATCTATGCCACTCAATACTTCAATATGATCTGCCTTCAACTTTGAAAGTCTCTTTTTTTTTAAGGCTACAGTAATTTGCTTATCTATCTTTCCAAATTATGCATACAAAGGGTATACCCAGAGATGCCTTTCTTATTATACAAATCCTCTTTATGGTTACCTTTTGCCACAAAGAAGTGTCTGCACCACTGTGAAAACACTTTACAAGTGATGCCAGTTGATTATTTTTTATGCATATATCAATACATATTCAAACTATCTTTGCTTTTTTGTGCAATTTGAATGGAAAACTTCAAGGAAACATACTTTTTTGAAAAAACTGTGCTTGCATAAGTTTGTCCTGTATAATCACCAGCAACCTCTTTATGTACCCTGAGAGGGGATATCTGAGTGGTTTGCCAGATTTACGATGTCCCCTCAAAGGACAAATTTGAGTGCACAGGGTTAAATTTATCCATTCTATGGATGACATTTGGGTTGTTTCCAATTTTTTGGCTGCTACAAATAATGCTGCTTTGAGAGTTCTTGTACATGACTTTTGATGCACATGTGCCTGTATTTGCTGGGTATATAACTAGGAGTGATACTGCTGGTACAAAGGTGTTTATGTAGTTAACTTTAGTGGATCATATGAAGCTTTTCCAAAGTGATTGTACCAACTTACATTCTATCCAGTAGTGCAAGAAGGTTCTTTGTTGTTGTTCTACATCCTCACCAACACTTGGTGTCGTTAGGATTTTTAACTGTGGCTATTCTGGTTGGTGTGTAGTGTTCTTTCATCCTGGCTTTAAGTTTCATTATCCTGCTTTCTAATGAGCTGAAAGCCATACTTTCTGGTAGGCTTATTCTACTTCCTGACTTCCATGTGGTTGGAGTTGCTCAGACAGGGGGAGTATTACTATAATCTGAAGCAATAATTATCATCCAGTCTTTTGGTCAAATACCCTAGGCCACCTTGCAGGGGGAAACATTCAATTACAAAGTGATTTCTCTCCTTTTAGGTTTTGATTTTTTGGTATGAGTAACAGGGCCAATTTAATCCTCTGTTATCATTTATAGTGTTTCCTTCTTCTAGCATCTCTTATAATCAAGGACAATTTAATCATTTCTGACATATTCAAAGTATGTCATCATAGAGTGACCCTTCACTCCCAATCTTCCACCAATAATGCTAGCCTTAACCTAACCTTTTCCTACTCTCAAGTCTCTTCAAAATTCCTTGATCCTTATTACTTGAAGAGTGGGCAACTGCAATCTTTTTTTTTTTTTTTTGAATTGGAGTCTCACTGTCCAGACTGGAGTGCAGTGGCACACTCCCAGCCGCAGCAGTCTTGACCTACTGGGCTCAGGCGATCCTTCCAAGTAGCTGGGAACTACTGGCGTGTGCTACCACGCCTGGCTAGTTTTTGATTTATTGTAGAGATGAGGTCTCACCAAGTTGCCCGGGTAGGTCTCAAACCCGCGGGCTCAGGCAATCCACTTGCCTCGGCCTCCCAAAGTGCTGGGATTACAGGCTGAGCCACCGAGCCCAGCCTGCAATCTTTTAGAAACTTCTAACTAGTCACTTTCTCCTTTAATCAGTCCAGAACACTCTAGCCAAAATCTCAACACTAATTTCGTACCTTCTTTTTCTCAGAACCTTCTCCCAAATTGTTCTACAGTGTTAATTATTCAGGACTTAAATCCCATTAGCATGTAGACAACATCTTGTGTTTTTCTGTTGATCTTCCTGGTCATTAATTCTTTCTTATTTTTTTTTTTTGAGTATAAGTCTGTTACCCAGGCTGGAGTACAGTGGCATAATTATGGACACCGCAGCCTCAACCTGCTGGGTTCAGGTGATCCTTCCACCTCAGTCTTCCAAGTAGCTGGAATCACATAGGCGTGGACGTCACCATGCCCATCTAATTTTTTAAAAATTTATTGTAAAGACGAGGTCTTGCCAAATTGCCCTGGGCTGGTCTCGAACCCTTGGGCTCAGGCAATCCTCTTGCCTCCACCTCTCAAAGTGCTGGGATTACGGGTATGAGCCACCACACCCGGTCATTATTTCTTTGATTCTTGATAAATCCATCCTGTTTTCCATGTCATCCCTTCAATCTGGAATGATGTTACATTCCATAATCAAGTACTGGCTTTCTTTGCAATGGTTATTTCTTTCATTATGTTTTACCTTATTATGTGGAGGTGGATTTCATTCTGTCCCAATCTGTCCCTTTGGTATATGTGGTTCAGAGTAGGCACTGAAGACATATTTATTGTGAAGGATAACTTAGCACAACACAGGAGGCAGATTTAAGAAAACAACAATTTAAAAGGAGGTATTCTGTTACACTTTAGACTCAGATTTACAACAAGAAATAAAACATTGATGTTATCTGGTAGACTCCAACTGTATGGACTGACATAATCATTTATTTATTTACTTGAGAATGAAACTGTACTTAGAAACATACTATATGAGACTTCTCTTAGGCTTCTGTGATGGATGTACAACAGATTTATTATCTGGCTTAAGTACATCATTTGCATATATGCTATATAAGGGTCTTTTAAAAAGGGTTTTTTTGAGTTGGGAGTCTCACTCTGTCGTCCAGACTGGAGTGCAGTGGGCTCGTTCCAGGCCACTGCAGCCTTGACCTGCTGGGCTCCAGAGATCCTTCCGCCTCAGCCTTCCAAGTAGCCAGAACAGACGCGCGTGCTACCACACCCAGCTAGTTTTTGATTTATTATAGAGACAAGGTTTCGCCAAGTTGCCTGGGTGGGTCTCGAACCCATGGGCTCTGGAGATCCACTCACTTCGGCCTCCCAAAGTGCTGGGATTACAGGCTGAGCCACCAAGCCCGGCCAGTACTTGATTCTTTTAAATTATAAATAGTATTCCATTATGTGGCTATACCATATTTTGTTTATAAATTCATTAGTTTATAAACCATTGGGTTGTTTTTACTTTTTGGCTATTATGAATAATACTGTTGAACATTTTCCATAAATAATAATAATTATTATTTTGACACAAAGTCTTGATCTGTTGCCCAGGCTGCAGTGCACTGGCATGATCACAGCTCACTGCAATCTTGAAGTCCTAGGCTCAGGCAATCCTCCTGCCTCAGTCCCCTGAGTAGCTAGGACTACAAGCATGCACCACTATGTCCAATTAATTTTTTTACTTTTATTTTTGTCCCAAATCACTGGGATTACATAGGTGTGTGCCACTGCACCTGGGCTTTTTTTTTTTTTATCAATATTTTTTATTATGATTTTGTGGGGTACAGTTAAGGGTTAGGTGTACAAGTACGTTTCATTCAGGCACCCTGTTGATAAGAAGTGTTTCCCCATCCCCAGACAGATATTTGCTACTGTTAATCCCATCCCCTTCCCCCCATTTTTTTTTAAAGCAAGTATCTTTATAAGATCTTACATATAAGAAGAGATACTTACAATACTTAGTTTTACAAGTACTTCATGCAGATATAGTTCTCTTTTAAGAGTCACTGAATGGATTTATGATCAACACCTACAGGATTATCAACCTCAACTGGGTGTGGTGACTTATGCCTATAATCCTAGCACGCTGGGAGGGTGAGGCAGGAGAATTGCTTGAGCCCAGAAGTTCAAGACTAGCTTAGGCAACAGAGTGAGACCTCATCTCTACAAAAAAATTTAAAACTTAGCTGGGTTTGGTGGTATATATCTGTATCTCAGCTAATCAGGAGGCTGAAGCAGAAGGACTGCCTGACCCCAAGAGATTGAGGTTGCAGTGAGCTGTGACTGTGCCACTGCACGACCTAAAAAAAAAAATCAACCAATGTAGCTAAGTGAAGTCATAAGCGTGCAATACTAATCTATCCTGTTATCTTTAAGAAAAAAAGATTTTTAGCAGCAAGCTTTTAGGCAAGAGGTAAAAGCAATACACGAGAAGTAAGTAGTTTGGAATGTGAACATAATTTAACAGATTACACCGTACAGATATTATTTTATTTTTAGAGGTAGGGTCTCACTGTCACCCAGGCTGGAGTGCAGTGGGATGATCATAGTTCACTGCAGCCTCAAACTTCTAGGTTCAAGTGATCCTCCAGCCCCAGACTCCTGAGTAGCTGGGATAACAGGTATGTGCCACCATAACAAACTAATTAAAAATTTTTTTTTTGTAGAGACAGGGTCTGGCTATGTTGCCCAGGATGGTCTTGAACCCTTGGGCTCAAGTGACCCTCCTACCTTGTCCTCCCAAAGCACTAGGACTACAGGCCTGAGTTGCCTGTAGTCCTAGTGCTTTGGGAGGACAAGGTAGGAGGATCACTTGAGGATCACTGGCAGGTTATATTACTATGCCAAACATAAATCCATAAACCCAATAAATTATTAACTGGGAGTACAGAATCAAATTAAGACAACTACATGTATACAAGTTAACTGGCATAAAATGTCTTACTATTATTGGTGCTGTTGCCATTGAAAGACCCAGAAGAACTGCTATTGTCTTTCTCTTTATCTTGATTTTCAAAGTCCATATTAAGAGACCTGTGGAAAAAAATTTACAGGTAAGTTTTAGTTTTGTTCAAAAAAAAAAAAAAGAAGTAGTTCAGAAAAGTCAGTAATAAGACACTATTTTGAAATGCTAAGGAATTAGGAAAGAAAAGAAAATTTTTTTCAGTAACTCTGAAAAATAGTTCTTGTTGCTACATCTTTAAAAAACAATCCACATTCCTTCCAGTGTCAGTTCAAGAGTTTTCCTCACTGCAGATGAAAGCATTCCAATGTGCCTGAATCTTCCAGTCATATCTCTGCACATTATCCTTAATTACTTCCTTATGATAAAAACCTAGGAGAAAAGCTGGTCAAAGGGCAAGCACATTTTGAGACATTTATGTATCACACAACTACGTCCAGAAAAGTTGTACCAATTTACTCTCTGATAGCAGTATATGAAAGTATTCGTTTCTCTACATCTTGTCAGCTTTGATTCAACAACAACAAATATTTGAGTTTCTCCTATATCTAGAACTGATCTAGGTACTAAAGGAACAAAAAAAATAAGCAAAAACATTACTGGATTTTACATTCATGGTGGGAGACATAATAAACAACAGTTAAATATATGGTATATTAGTAGTAAGAGCTAATAAGAAAAAGCAGGAAATGGAGGTGTTAACAGTTGGAAATTTTAGACAGGGTGGACAACGAAGGCCTCACTGACAGTAACTTCTGAGTCAAGACCCGAAGGAAGTTACTGTCAATCTGGGGAATTAAAAATGGCATGCCACTTTAATTTAGAATTCTTTAACTAGTGAACAGTTTTGTGTACATAAGCCTGCCCATTTCTTTCTTTTTTGTGAACTATCTGTTCAAGTCCTTAGCTTATTTTCTACTAGTGTGTTCCTATAAAGGAATTTGTGTACGTAAAATCCTTTCTGTGATGATGTTCTATATCTGCACTAACCAATGTGGTAGACATTAGCCACATGACCATTGAGAAATGTGGCTGGTGTGAAAAAGAAACTGAATTTTAAATTTTACTTAATTGTAATGAATTTACATTGAAGTAATCTGAAAACTAAAATTATAAACCTCTTAGATAAAAACACAGGGTAAATCTTTGTAACCCTGGATTTGGAGTGGATTCTAAGATATGATACCAAAAACACAAACAAAACAGACAAATTAAACTTTATCAAAGTTTAAAACTTCTGTGCTTTCAAAGGACACTATCAAAAAAGTAAAAAGACAACCCACAGGATGGGAGAAAATATTTGCAAATCATATAGCTGATAAGGAACTTGTATCTAGAATATATAATGAACTTTTACAATTCAATAATAAAAAGACAACCCAATTTTAAAATGAACAAAGGATCTGCATAGACATTTCTTCAAAGAAGACATGAATGGCTAATGAGTGCATGAAAAGATGTTCAACATCATTAGTCGTCATGGAAATACAAATTAAAACTATGACAGACCACTTCATATCTACTAAAGTAGCTATAAAAAAAAAGTCAGATAACCAAGTGTTGGCAAGGATGTAAAATTGGAACTTTCATACACTACCAATGGGAATGTAAATTGATGCAGCCACTTTGGAAAACAGAATCCAACCATGCTGACACCCTGATCTCAGACTTCCAGCCTCCAGAATTCTGGGAAAATAAATTTATGTTGTTTAAGCCACGCAGTCTATAGTATTTTGTTAAGACAGCCAGAGCTAACAGAGATCAGAGATGCTTTCTAAGTCCTGAATCCTTTTCAATTTACCAAAACTTGTTTTATGTCCCTAAATATGGTCTACATTAGTAAATATTCCACATACACTTAAGAAAAATATGTGTTCTGTTGTTGGATGAGGTGTTGTATAAATGTCAATTAGGTCACATTGATTAAGAACACTGCTGAAATCCACTATTATCCCTGCTGACTTCCTGCCTACTTGTTCTATCAATTACTGAGAGAGGCATACTGAAACCTTCAGCAATATTTGTGGATTAGCTTCATGTATCTTGAAGATTTTATTAGATGAATAAAAATTTAGAATTGTTACATCCTTTTGCTTAATTGATCCTAATCATTATAAAAGAATCTTCATCTGTGGTAATAGTCTTTGTTCTGAAAGCTATTTTCCTTATATTAAAATAGCCATTCCAATTTCCTGTTGAAGAGTATAAAAAACACCTATATTACCCTAGTCTTTTACTTTTAACCTTTCTTGGCTTTGTATTTATAGCATGCTTCTTGTAAGCAGAATGTAATTGGGTCTTGCTTTTTCACTCAATCTGACAACTGCTGTCTTGCTGCCTTTTAACTGGGATGTGTAGACTGATTTCATTTAATGTGATTATTGATATGATTAGGTTTGAGATGATCATTTTGCTATTTGTTTTCTACTTGTCCTAGTTTTCCTGCCCTCTTTTGGATTAACATAGTAATTTTTATTATTCAATTTTATCTCCTTTATTGTCTTATTAGCTATAACTTTTCATTCTTTATTTTATTGGCTGCTGTAGGGTAAATAGTATACATCTTTAACTAACACAGTCTACTTTCCAATTATAATATACCATTCATGTATAATCTAAAAACCTTACAATAGTTTATATTTATTTCCCTTCCTCAACCTGTGTGCTCTTGTTGCCATGCATTTAATTTAAACATGTTATGTCAAGAACCGCACAATACATTATTCTTGTTTGTATCCTTTATTTATTTATTTACCTGAGACAGGGTCTCACTATGTTGCTCAGGGTGGTCTTGAACTTCTGGGCTCAAGTCATCCTCCTGATTCAGCATCTCGAGTAGCTGAGATTACAAGCACACACTACCATGCCCAGTTCCAGTTAATTAGATTTTAAAGTTTTACATAGTAAGAAAAGAATCCTTATCAATGTATTTATCATTTCTGGTAATCTTCATTTCTCTGTGTGGAAAGATTTCCAACTGGTACCATTTTTATTCTGCCTAAAGGACTTCCTTTAACATTTCTTGTAGTGCAAGACAGCCAGTGGTGAATTCTTTCAGGTTGTGAATGTCTCAGAATATCTTTATTTTGCCTTTCTTTTTAAAATACATTTTTTGCTATAGAATTCTCCAGTGAGTTTTTTCCCCCCTCCTATACGTTAAAGCTGTTGTTCCATTGTCTTTTCATTTGCATTTTCTTTTCTTTTTGAGTCAGGGTCTCACTCTGTCACCCAGGCTAGAGTACAGTGGCATGATCACAGCTCACTGCAACCTTGACATTCTGGGTTCAGGCAATCCTTCTGCCTCAGCCTCTTATGTGCCACCATACCTATTCTTTTTTTATTTTTTGTAGAGATGAGGTCTCGCTATGTTGCCCAGGCTGATCTCGAATGTCTAGACTCAAGTGATCCTCCTGCTTTGGCCTCTCAAAGTGCTGGGATTACAAGTGTGAGCCACTGCACTCATTTGTACTTTCAGTGAAAAGTCTGATGTCATCCTTATCTTTTTTCTTCTGTATCTAACATGCTCCCCAACCCCTACTGCTTTTAGGATTTTCTTTTATCACTAGTATTGAGCTACTGATTATGATGTGCAGTGGTATAGTTTTCTTCATGTTTCTTGTGCTCGGGGTTTCTTGAGCTTCCTTCATCTGTGGATTACCATTCTCATCAAATTAGAAAAAATTAGCCATTATTTCTTCAGATATTTTTCTTTCCCTTCCCTTTCTTCTCTTTCAGGAATTCCCATTACTCATACATTAGGCCCCTGGAAGCATCTCTCTGATGTTCAATAATAGCTCAATGACACTGTTTTCATATTTCATTTTGGATAGTTTCTACTGCTGTGCCTTCAAGTTTACTAATCTTTTCTTCTGCAATGTCTATGTGCTGTTAATTCCATCCAGTTTATTTTTAAAATCTCAGACACTGTCATTTTCATTTCTAAGTTTGATTTGTACCTTTTAAATATATCTTTCATGTATCTAACTTTTTGTACATAAGGAATAAAGTATAATATGCTTTGGTATACTTTGCTAATTCTGACATCTGTGTTAGTCCTAGGTCGGTTTTGATTGACTGATTTTTCCCTTCATGAGTCAAGTTTTCCTTCCTCTTTGCTTGGTAATCTTTGCTTGTATGGTAGACACTGTGAATTTTACCTTACCTCAATATTTTTATATTCCTATAATTTGGGCTTTGATTAGGGATGCTGTAAGTTACTCAAAAATGGCTTAATTTATTCATTTGCCCTTACGATCTATTAGGTGGATCTGAAGCAGTGCTCAGTCTAGTGTAACTGTTTCTGAGTGGTACTTTACCCAATGCCATGCTAATCATACGTTTTTCCAATCTGGTTGGTGGGAATAGGTTCTCCCCTTTTTAATTCTTTCATGTTATTCTTTCCTCCTCCTTAGGTAATTTCCTCACATGCATGCAGTGTTCAATTCTGTGATGAATGCTCAGGGGTCCATTTGCAGATCTCTGGGTTTTCTCTCTGCAGCTCTCTTTTTTTGTGCTCTATTAACCCCAGCTACCTCAGCCTCTCTGGACTCGGTTCCTTCTCGTTGCTGAAATCACTCTCCCTGCATCTTGATTGGAAACTGTCTTAAGAGTGTAAGCTGCAGCCGGGCTCGGTGGCTCAGCCTGTAATCCCGCGCCTTTGGGAGGCTGAGGTGAGTGAATT
>NW_007260039.1:116414-127305 GCF_000164805.1 Carlito syrichta | reverse complement strand
CGTAATTCCGGCTACTAGGAAGGCTGAGGCGGAAGGATCGCTGGAGCCCAGCAGGCCGAGGTTGCGGTGGCCGGGAGCGGCCACTGCACTCCAGTCTGGACGACAGAGTGAGACTCCAACTCAAAAAAAAAAAAAAAAAAAAGAGTGTAAGCTGGGAAATTTGTTCATCATTTCTCAGGACCACTGTCCTTTGTTGTCTGATGAATAGTATCTTGAAACTTCATTGTTTTGAGTAGTATATGTATTTTTATTTTTGAGTTGGAGTCTCATTTTGTCACTCAAGCTGGAGTGCAGTAGCATGGTCACGGCCACTGTAGCCTCAACTTGCTGGGTTCAGGTGATCTTTCTGCCTCAGCCTTCCAAGCAGTAGGAACTACAGGCATGCACCACCACACACAACTAATTTTTAAATTTATTGTAGAGATAAGGTCTTGTCATGTTCCCCAGGCAGTTCTCGAACCCATGAGCTCAGGCAATTCTCTCGCCTCTGCCTCCTAAAGTGCTGAGATTACAGGCGTGAGCTGCTGTGCCTGGCGTTTATGTATTTTTCTGGTTATTTCAGGTGGGATGGTAATCCAGTCCTTGTTTCTCCATCTTGGCTGGAAGGAGAAGTGCCTCTAGGTAGTTCTTTTAAATAGTCAGCTCCTGAACTGAGATGCTGAAGTAAAGGAGAGGCTTCTTTTTATTTCTTGTTCATGCCATTAAAAGTTCCTTGGGGGTACAGGAACAATGATTAATTTTTATCCCTCTCTTTAAGAGTGTGAAGAATCCTAACCCTAAGAGGTAGGTCATAATCCTTCTTGGAACGGACTCAACCAAGTTATTGGGCTCAGGTGACTCTAGTAATTCTCCACCTCTATGACTCAATATCTCTCACTGGATTCAAGAGATTTGTCCCTCTACTGCAAAACAGCCTGACTCTATCTATCACTTGGTTTCATGTACTTTCATCCACTGTCTAAAACTACCTTATCTGTTACTGGTGCTGAAAATGCCTCAGTTGGCTATGACTTCAATTAGAATGAGAGATCAGGTGAGGAAAACCTGTAGAGTATAGACTGGTTAGGCACATATCACCCTAGACCTGTATAAATCTCACTCAGTTATTTAGCAAACTATTCTACTGGAGGGCAATCCCAATGCCATGCTAATCATACGTTTTTCCAAGCTGAGTGCCTCAATAAGACCAAAGCATAAGCCAGGAATGGTACCTCAAGCCCGTAATCTTAGCACTTTGGGAGACTGAGGTGGGTGGATTGCTTGAGCCCAGAAGTTCAAGACCAGCCTAGGCACCATAGTGAAATCTTGTCTCTACAAAAAAATAAAACAATTAGCTCGGTGTGATGGTGAGTGTTTGTAGTCTCAGCTACCTGGCATGCTGAGATAGAAGGATTGCTGGAACCCAGGAGTGGATGAGTTGTGATCAGGCCACTGCACTCCAGCTGGGTGACAGATTGAGACCCTGACTTGAATGAATGAATGAATGAATCAATCAATCAATCAATAAGACCAAAGCATGAATATTTTTAATGTGGTATACTCCCTGAAACACAGCTTAGACTCCTCTTCTGGAATATGGTCAGTTTGATGTCTTGGTTTTCCTGGGGTTTTTTAATTTTAAAAAAACCCCTGGATTTTATATAGTATATAGTATTTGGGACCTTATATTTTTCTAGCCATCAGAGAAAGATATATTAGCAGAGATTAGAGGAACTGTCAGTGACTGGCTCCTGTGACAAACTTTTTCCTGTTAATTTTAATTAATACCATAACAAACTAGATACAATGTTTTGCATATACTTCCCTACCAAGACACCTGTGGTGGTTTTTGGTATATGGTTCATTTTTATGATCTTTTAAGCTTTAATTCATGTTTTCTCATGGCAGAACTAATAATCTGCAGGGAACTAAACTCTAGGATTGCTGATACATTTCATAGGAACCTCTCGGGAGTCAATGGAACAAGAACACTAACATATTCCCTGTGAGGATGCTTTGAAAAGATATGTTATTAACTTAAATTGAGTTTTCAATTCATTTATGAATAGAATAATAATAATTAAACTTGTTATGATGACTCTGCTTCTCAGAATCTGATGACAGTAGGGTAATTTTACAGGAATCTTTACCCATCTCTCTATGCTGATGGTTAGCTATCATAGATTGCTAGCTTCTCTTATTTTTTCTCTTTATTTTATTTATTATTTACTTATTTTTTAATTATAGTGACAATGTCTCACTATGTTGCCCAGGCTGATCTCGAACTCCTGGGCTTATGCAATCCTTTCACCTCAGCCTCCCAAAGTGGTGGGGTTACAGGCATGAGCCACTGTGCCTGGCCTTCTCCTATTCTTTCTGTTGTATCATATTGATATTTGGGACGGTAAGGTTGGCAGTCATCTCTTTGGTTTAACCCTAGACAAAACTGTTACAAGACTTCTCTTATAAGATTGGGTGAGTGAGACTGGGTGCTGAGAGCAATGTAGACAGATAAATTCCATTTCAATTTGTCATTAGCTGAAGACTATTTAAAACTCCATCCTGTTTAAACTATTAGGACTATTTAAAACTCCATGGCTGTTCTAAGGCAAGGGCTTCTTTTTTCAAATACAGATGCTCCCTTATGACAGACTCATGTCCTGATAAACCCATGGTTAAGCTGAAAATATCATTAAATTGAAAATCCATTTTAAAAAAAGAAAATGCATTTACTATACCTAATCTATTGAACATCACAGTTTAGCTGAACCTACCTTAAATGTGTACAGAACACTTACATTAGCCTGCAGTTGGGCAAAATAATTTAACACAAAGCCTGCATACTTCATATAATAAAGCGCTGAATATTCTAACGCAATTTATTAAATATTGTACTGACAGTGAAAACCAAAATGGTTGTATGAGTACTTGAAGTATTGCTTTTGCGCCATCATTAACTCAAAAAATCATAAGTCAAACCATCGTTAAATGGAACCATCATTAAGTTGGGTAGATATGGTTAACTGAAAACCAACAGACAGTGGTTAACTTAAAACTAGTTTTAGCTGGTTCATATTCTTAGAACCTAATTGATAGGGACTGCTGCTGGGATAGGAAAGCCTCAGGATAATGAGGTACTATGGGGGAACAAGCACTCTTTTTAGGTTTTTAATAACCGGAAGACTGAATTTCTCACTGCCCAAAATAAACTTAGCTAAAATCAAGCCTTATCTGATCATGAGAAGCAGACTATGGGTCACCACTAAATAAAACAGAAATCAAGCTAAATGAGGTAGTGGGAGCCCACATATTAGCTCAAGCTGATAAGATTTATATTTTCCAGCTTTACAAAACAAGATCAACAGGCCTGGGCTTAGCAGATCCCAGGCCACTATGACTGGGGTCCAGTAACAGTTACTTACACTGCATAGCTGACAGCAAACTTAAGTTTTTAAACAAAGCCTTTGCAGAAGACCACCTCCAGAGCCACCCAGGACCATTTTGAATTATGGGTCTTTAATACAACTCATTTGAGAATTTATTGACTCTACAGACATCAATTTGCTTGGCTGGACCTAGAATAGTTTGTTCATCTTTAGAGAAGACCATCCTTCACACCCCTTCCACCTTGCCCTGCCACCACAATCTTACTGTTATTGCTATATAGTAACATATTAATGATATTGATCCGTTCCATCCAAACTGTATACTGGCTATGTGCAAGTATGGATTACTGAAGGCAATGCTCAAATGACAAACTAAAGGACCTGAGCTATGGCTTTATCATCACAGACAACCACTTACCATCACAGAAAAAAATTCATCTCAGTTATTGCATATTATATGTTATTTGTCTTTTCATTAACTATGACTGAACAGTAAGAGTTATGGGTCAAGTGTAGGAGGTAAACACATTTCTGATTATTGAAGCTCACACAGAACATACACCAAGAAAGGGCTACTAAGAATCTGGGGAGGAAGCAACAGTCTTCTGACTCAGCAGGTGAAAATGTCCAGAGGGTTAAAATGATAATAGTTAACCTTTATTGAGCTCATACTATCAGGCACTAAGCTAGGTGCTATACAAGCAAGATTTCTCTCGATTCATAGGAAAATCCCATGATTAGGATGACCACAAATCCCACTTTATATGCTTGCTGCCCTGGCTAGACTATGAAAGAAACCAAAATATTTCACCCCAAAACACACTTCTTTGATACATATGAAGGGCTGGAAATAGAAGAATAGCTGAAAAGCTGTCTTTTGTAGGGGAAACCTGCATCTGTAGAGAAAAACCTGTGCTGATGTAGCCAGGCTTTCAATAGCC
Organism: Carlito syrichta; assembly: GCF_000164805.1. NCBI lineage: Eukaryota > Metazoa > Chordata > Mammalia > Primates > Tarsiidae > Carlito > Carlito syrichta. Next base: position 122,999 of record NW_007260039.1, on the reverse strand, counting down.
TCCCTTGTCCAGATCTAGGAAAGATTAACTGAGAGTCTGAAACCTTTAAGTGTCAGAAAGAAACATTTTCCATCTATTCTCTCTGAGAGCTGCAACCTGTGATGTTTCATGTACGTAACAAGACTACCTGTGCTAGCCAGGCCTCCTCGTTACTCCCCCTATACCTATCTTGCCACCACAACCTGATTTACCACTATAACCTGTTTTGCCACACTCTACGACCTCATTCATTTTGTAACCTCGAGATAGTATAAAAGCATCAACCATCAGGCAGTTTTTTTGAGACTTTATATTCTGTAAGACTCCTGTGCATGTTAATAAATTTGTATGCCTTTTCTTCTACTAATCTGCCATTTGTTAGTTGATTTTTCAGTGACCCTTCAGAGGGAACAGAGGAAGTTTTCCTTGGCCCTGTTACTGAGTAATAGGCTTGTTGCCTGATGTACGGCATCTTTCCATGTCAGTACATACTGCTTTTTCACATTAAAAAAAAAGGCAAGTTACACTGCGTTTCTCCCTTAATAAACTTGATCTGATACCATTTTTAGATGAGCTGCACATATGCTGCCTTACTACAGAGAATTATTAAGACCAGCAACCTTCATACATGGGTGATATATTAACATTTTGAACTGTGATGTCCAAATGACAAATGTGAGACCCTATCAGCTAATCACTGTTAGAATGACAACCAATCAACATTCAACTTTAAACTGGGTGTGAGTATAAATTCCAGTGTGCTTTTTTTGGGTGACTTTGATGTACATTTCACAAGAAGTTTATTACAGACACTACATCAGGAAGTAGTTTAACATTCTGTGAATACCTTAATAAGATTTTCATTTGGCTGAGATAGAGATCTAGTTATATTTGCTCTAAATTTGTTTCAGGATAGAGCGAATTTTCTAAAGTTAACAACTTTAGAAAATCAACTACTCATTTCTTTTTTGAGTCCAGTCTCACTCTGTTGCCTAGGCTCAAGTGCAGTGGCACACTCATGGCTCACTGCAGCCATGGACTCCTGGGCTCAGGAGATCCTCCCACCTCAGCCTCCCAAGTAGCTAGGACCATAGACATGTGACACCACACCTGGATTTTTAAAAATTTTTTTAGAGACGAGGTTTCGCTATGCTGCCTAGGCTGGTCTCAAACTCCTAGGCTCAAGCAATCTTCCCTTCCCAGCCTCCCAAAGTGCTGGAATTACAGGTGCCCATCATGCCCAGACTCAACTACTCATTTCTTTATGTACCAGACTGAACCAAAATAATTTTCTGATAAAAAATTGTAGGCCAACTGTACCCCACAAAACCATAATAAAAAATATTGATTATGAAAAAAAAAATTGTAGGCCTGCCTTTAAGAACTTCCAGTCTTGCCTCAGGACAAAGGGAAACATGAGATTATATTCAGGCCTTGATAGGTTTCCTCAGTTCTGATAAAAATATAAATATGCTGTGAGTGCTAAGACAACAATGTCTGTATTCAGCTGGCACTAGATTAAGTTGAACTGCTGCCAATATTTACTAAGCGATATACATTTAAGAGTAATTAGTTGAAGAATTAATAACCTGTTCACTCTCTAGATATTCTAAAATATAACCTCAGACCACATCTAGCAGTAAGCTCATCACCTAAACCACAACTTCCTGCTACCTTCTGTGCAACTCCAATTTTGGCAGAATTGTACTGAAACACATTTTCATGCAAAGCCACCAGCTTATATTGAAGGGTACTGTAATTCGGTCTATAAACATTTATTTGAATGTCTATTATGAAATTTGATGTTATATTTTTTTACTGATATTCTCTGGGATAAAGATCTGTCTGATCTTAAGGTCTAAAACAGCTGGCATTCATCTGAACAATTGGATTTTTTTTATCCAGGAGAACTGAAAAAATTTTTTTAAATTTCTTTTTAAAGTTGACTGCTAGAAAGCTTATGCTGGTACTTGTGAACTACCAGTAGTAAGAGCACTGGCATTATGGTATACATTTTTAGGTTTCTTTTTGACTCTATTTTGCTTCTACCCACACTATTTCTTTTCTTTGGTTCCATTTTACTTTACCTATCACAACTTACAAAACCTAGTAAATGACCTGAACTCCTTTTGAACAGGGCAGAGCGCAAATAAACAATGCAGGAAACAAAAGAGAGGTGAGAATATAATAACAGTTGATTGAAAGTTGTACTTTTTCATCCATGTGAATTCTGATAACTGAGTACAACGTGAATACAAGGCAAAAGGCAAATTGTAATTATCTTAATATTTTATATCAAGAATATCATGTTTTTGATAATACTAATATTGCAAATAAGCATAACGAAGGGAGGATTCACTTGTCCAAAGTAAACTCTATATGGCTGAAATTAGTTTTAAGTTAAATATGTGTTTCTAGAAAACTTGCAGCAGCTTTTATAAATTGAATATTTAAAAGCAAACTGAAGAAATTGTAAAATATATAAAAAACTTGTTCACAGACACTGAAAGTACAACATCATTCCCTACATTATATAACAAGTTCAGATTTCTGTATATGACATTTTCTTAAAGTAGGCTAAGTTGTAGAGTGGCAAAAAGAACTCAAAAGAAATAATCACATTACACACTATTAGAACATCATGACATTTGTGAAGCATAGTGAACACTTGTTCTGGTTAATCTGATAAAATTAAAAGTATATGTATTTTGTATAAAGGGCAACACAATCATATACAGTCTTACCAAAGAACCTAGTATCTCTGCAATCTTATTAACCTAACTATCTTCCTAAAGTAGGTTTGGGTATAGTTGGGTATAAGCCAGTAAACTGCCCTTATTATTGAAGAAAGTACAGGTAGGTGCTTGCCTCAAAAAATAAAAAAAATTAAAAAAAAGTAGTAGTTACTCTACAGTTATAAAACAAATGACCAGCCAGGCTCAGTGGCTCAGCCTGTAATCCCAACGCCTTGGGAGGCTGAGGTGAGTGGAATGCCTGAGCCCAAGGGTTCGAGACCTGCCTGGGGAAGTTGGTGAGACCTCATCTCCACAATAAATCCAAAAATTAGCCGAGTGTGGTAGCACATGCCTGTAGTTCCAGCTACTTGGAAGGCTGAGGTGGAAGGATAGCTGGAGCCTAGCAGGTTGAGGCTGCAGTGGCCAGGAGCAGCCACTGCATTCCAGTCTGGGTGACAGAGTGAGACTTCAACTCAAAAAAAAAAAAGACCAAAACTTACTCAAGAAGAAACAGAAAATCTAAACAGTCTTATACAAAGTAAAAAAAAAGAAAAAAAAAAGGCAGGCACAGCAATTTATGCCTGTAATCCCAGCACTTTGAGAGGCCAAGGTGGGAGGATCACTTGAGCCCAGGAGTTAGAAAACAGCCTAGGCAACACAGCAAGAGCTCAACTCTACAAAAAAAAAAAATTAGCCAGGCATGGTGGTAGGCACCTGTAGATCTGAAAAGATAACAAAGAGACATGGATAGTAAATAAGCACATGAAATTATGCTCATTAAGGAAATGTAAACCAGAACTATAATGAGATACCACTTCATATCCGCTAGAATAGCAGAATAGCTATAATCATAAAGACAGACAATAACAAGTGTCGATAAAGATATGAAGAAACTGGAACCCTCATACATTACTGGTAGGAATGTAAAATAGCGTAGGTGCTTTGGAAAATAGCAGCATTTCTTAAAACATTAAACAAAAGAGTTACCTTAGACCCAGCAACTCTGCTATTAAGTACCCATTCAAGAGCAATAAAACCATATGTCCACGCAGATAATTTGTACATAAATGCTCATAGTAGTATTATTCATAACAGCCAAAAAAGTGAAACAAACCAAATTTCCATCCAATGACAAATGAATAAACAAAAGAGAATATTATTTGGCAATAAAAAGGAATGAAATACTGATAACACTGGATGAACTTCAAAAACATTATGTAAGTGAAAGAAGCTAGTCACAAAAGGTCACATATTGTATGGTTGGTTCCCCTTACATAAAATGTCCAGGATAGACAAATTTATAGAGACAGAAAGAAGATTAGTGGTTGCCTATGGTTGGGGACTGAGAAGGAGAGGAAAGGGGAATGACTGCTAGCAGCTACAAGGTTTCTTTTGGGATGATGCTAATGTACTAAAACTGGATTATGATGATGGCCACACAACTTTGTTACATAAGCTAAAACCCACTAAACTGCATATTTTAAATGGGCAAACTTTATGGTATGTATATTATATCTTTATAAAGCTATTAAAATATATAACATTAACAGAATAATGGACAAAACCAAAGGATCATCTCAATAGGGAAATAAAAACATGACAAAATCCAATACCCATTCATGATAAGAAATGCTCCATAAACTAGAAATAAGAAGGAAATTTCCTCGACCCAACAAAAAGCACTTACAAAAAATGTACAGCTAACATCATACTTAATAGGAAATGTCTCCTTAAGATTAGGAACAAGCCAAGGAAGGATGTGTGCCCTTGTCACAATTCAATATTGCATAATAAAGAGGCGAGGGGGAGGAAGAAGGACAAAGTAAAAAGCTTTCAGAATTGAAAGGAAGAAGCAAAAGTGTCTTTATTTGTGGACCACATCCTCCTGTGGGTAGACAATCCTAAGGAATCCAAACACAGAAACTACATTAATAAGTTTAATTGTAGTTCTACACACCTAGCAATGAACAATCAAGAAAAAAATTCCATCAAAAATAATATCAAAAAGAAAAAATACTTAGGAATAAATTTAACAAAGTAGCACAAGCCTTGTACATCGAAAATTACAAAACACCACTAAGAGAAATTAAAGAAGATTTCAATAAATGGAGAGACATTACACATCCATGGATAGAGTCAGTGTTATTAAGATCACAATTCTTCCTCAATTGATCTATCGCTTCACAACGCCTATCAAAATCCCTCAGGCTTTTTGAGTGGGGTGGGAGGGTCTCACTCTATTGCCCAGACTGAAGTGCAGTGGCATGATCATGATGATCATGGCTCACGGCTCATGGCTCAAGGTAGCCTCGACTTCCTGGTCTCAGGTGATCCTTCTACTTCGGCCTTCTGAGTAGCTGGGATTACAGGTGTATGCTACCACACCTGGCTAATTTTTAATTTTTTTCTTTTCTTTTTTGTAGAAAGGAGGTTTTGCCATGTTGCCCAAGCTGGTCTCAAACTCCTAGGCTCAAGCAATCTGCCTGCCTCAGCCTCCCAAAGTGCTGGGATTTCAGGTATGAGTCACTGTGCCTGGCCCCCTCAGGCTTTTTTAAAAGATAGAAATTGACCAGTTGAACCTAAAACTTGTATGGCCAGACAAATTTGAAAAAGAAGAACGTTGCAGAACATAACACTACTTGATTTTAACACTGACTATAAAAGCTACAGTAACCAAGATGCTGTAGTACTGGCATAAGAAAAGATACACAGGCCGAGAGAACAGAAATGGGAGTCACTTCACTTTTTTTTTCTTAAATAGACAGGGTCTTGCTACGTTGCGAGTGAGGGACAATGTTTTCAACAAACAGTGGGGGTCAACAGGATAGCTACATTTATTAAGATAAAGTTAGACCTGTCCCTCATGTTACACACAAAAATTAACTCAAAAATCTAAAATGTAAGAAGTGAAACTATTTAACTTTTTTTGAGTTGGAGTCTCATCTGTTGCCCAGGCTGTAGGGCAGTGGCACACTCACGGCCACCCCAGTGTTGACCTGCTGGGCTCTGGTGATCCTTCACCTCAGCCATCCAAGTAGCCAGAACTACAGGCATGTGCTACCACACCTGGCTAATTTTTTATGTATTGTAGAGATGAGATCTCACCAAGTTTCCTGGGCTGGTCTCAAACTTGCAGGCTCCAAAGTGCTAGGATTACAGGCTAAGCCACCAAGTCCAGCCACTATTTAACTTCTTAACAAACACATAGGAAAACATCTTTGTGCCCATGGACTTGGCACATCACCAAAAGTACAAATGATAAAACATGCAATTAGCAAGTTGGACTTTATCAAAATTACAAATGTTTATATTTCATCAGATACTATTAAGAAAATGAAAAGGTAAGCCAGAGACTGGGAAAAAGTAGTCATAAATCCTATGACCAAGAATTTTAAACAGAGATTTCACCAAAGAAGACACACAAGTGGCCAATAAGCACAGGAAAAGATCATCTTTTCAAAATCTGAACCTCAGGGAAATGGAACCCAAACCACTATGAGATATCACTTTACACCGTACTACTAAAATGACTATAATAAAAAGATAAACAATAATATTTGCTTAACAAAGTTCTTACCTGCCAGCGAACACATTTAAAAATCGTTTAGGTGGTACGCGTGCTCTCGGTCGGGGTGCCGCCTCCGTCGGTCTCCTCTGCAGATGGGCTCCGTGGCCTAGCGTCCGCTCCCCGCCACCCACAATCGCGCACCGAGGCCCGCGGGGGGTCGTCGCCGAGGTTTCCACCAGCCCACAAGCAAGAGCATGGTGGCCATCCCCTCCAGCGGCTCTCTCGTGGCTACTCACGACTACTACCGGCGCCGCCTGGGTTCCACTTCCACCAACAGCTCCTGCGGAAGCCATCCCGCACCGC
>NW_007260039.1:110829-115359 GCF_000164805.1 Carlito syrichta | reverse complement strand
GATGGAAGAAGAAGAGATTACCCTTGTGAGATGGACTTGATCCACTGTTACTGGCTTGAAAATGGAGGAGAGGCTATAAGCCACAGAACAGAGGCTTCTGGAAGCTGAGAAAGGCCCTCGGCTGATATCCATCAAGAAAAGAGCATTTCATTCCTATAACCCAAAGGAGCTAAATGCTGCCAACACCCTGAATGATCAAAAAATCTGATCCTTCCACAGAGCCTCTAGAAAGGAACACAGTCCCAACAATGCCTTGGTCTTTAGTCTTTGGACACCTGCGTTTGATTTCCAACCTTCAGAACTGTAAGATACTACACTTATGTTGTATAAGCCATTAATTTTGTGGTAATTTAATACAGAAGTAATAGAAAACACATTATTATTTAAAATGTGAAAAAAAAACACTCATGAACTTATCCAATGAGTTCAATTTAGATGTACAACTACAGGCATCATTATTTACTTTTTGCAGATAATACATTAGTAAAGTATAAAAGATAAAAGGTACTGGACCCGAAGTCTTGAGAACTAGTCCAATTCAGACTTTGTTATCAACTAGTTGTGCAATCTTTGTCAAGTTGCATCATCTTTTTGGGCTTCAGTTCCCTCATTTGGAAAAAAGACATTCACCAGAGAAATCCTTTCCATCTACGATATAATTTTAGGGTACATTTACTATATAAAATTTTGTTTAAAACTTGCTCAGTCTTGGCTGGGCTCAGTGGCTCAGCCTGTAATCCCAGCACTTCAGGAGGCTGAGGTGAGTGGAATGCCTGAGTCCGCAGTTCAAGACCAGCCCAAGCAACTTGGTGAGACCTCGTCTCTACAACAAATCAAAAATTAGTGGGATGTGGTAGCGCGTGCCTATAGTTCCAGCTACTTGGAAGGCTGAGACAGAAGGAACGCTGGAATTCAGCAGGTTGACGCTTGGGGTGGCTGTGAGCATATGTGCCACAGCACTCCAGCCTGGGCGACAGAGTGAGACTCCAACTCAAAAAATAAACAAACAAATAAATAAACAAATGAACAAACAAATAAATAAAACTTGCTCAGTCTTAAATTAGTATAACTCTTCTGAAAAACAATATGGCAATATGTAGTAATAAAACATCCCGTTCATACTCTCTAGTAAAGTATTTCAATTTTTAGATATTTACCTTAGGACTATAATTCACCTAAAGCATAAGAACACATAAAAAGATGGTCACTGTAACAATCCACATGTCCAACCAAAACAGAAAAAGATAGTGACACAAAGAAATATTAAATTACTAAAAACTAATATGAAGATGATTGTAGAAGATATTTTTGTCCAGTGAAAAAAATCAGAATATAAATTATTTCAATTATGAAAATGTACACAGTATATTAGAATATGCCAAGCAAAAGGTAATTTGCACTACTGAAAGTAGTATTAGGATTATAAGTCTAAAGATTTTGTTTGTTTGTTTGTTTGTTTTGAGTTGGAGTCTCAGTCTGCCATCCAGACTGGAGTGCAGTGGCCGCTCCCAGCCACTGCAGCCTCAACCTGCTGGGCTCCAGCGATCCTTCCACCTCAGCCTTCCGAATAGCTGGAACTACAGGCGCGCTACCACACCTGGCTGATTTTTGATTTATTGTAGAGATGAGGTCTTGCCAAGTTGCTCAGGCGGGTCAGGAACCCGCGGGCTCAGGCAATCCACTCACCTCAGCCTCCCAAAGCGCGGGATTACAGGTTGAGTCTTTTGAAATGTTAATACATTACATACTCGAAAGAAAAAAAAAGTGCAGATACTTGTCCAACAGGTAGAGCTAAAAAATATCAAGCTCATATTGATAAGGTCCTAAGTTTCCCTGGTTTGATTAGGGCTTCCTAAAAGTGGTTATGAATCTAGGGCTCTCAATAGACAAGTCAGTGATTAAAACTTGTATCAGTTTATACTGAAATTATCAACAATAATCTACTTGTTCTATTCAGTATTGAGGTAAGACTGCAAGTGTGTAAGTTTACTGAGTAGCTATTAGATTGTAGGCATTAAAACTGGATAGTTGAAAATCTTTATGCCTATTTATCACTGTTACTTCCTTTCAAGTTCTCAACTTAAAATTTCTCAAGCACCCTTCATTTGTTAACTTATCAGTCACAAACTAATACAATCATTAAAGTTGCTCTCAACTAAGGATAGTAGAAAGAAGGCAGTGAATGTCTAGCTTCTTGATTTTCCTCTCTATTCCTATGACCGCCTGCTAGGATGAGAATCTCACCAAGATCCAGTCTCAGCATTCCCAAGGTTATCATAGAAAATACTTAATAATGCTACCATGCACAACTCTACTAATAGGTTGAATCATATGAAATTGTTTCTGTGGGTTTAAAGGTCGACCATTAGCAATTTTGTATGGCTCCATCTATGCCAATGCCTTTGCATTAAGAAAATATAACAAAGCTGGGCTCGGTGGCTCAGCCTGTAATCCCGCGTGCTTTGGGAGGCTGAGGTGAGTGGATTGCCTGAGCCCGTGGGTTCGAGACCCACCCGGGCATCTTGGCAAGACCTCATCTCTACAATAAATCAAAAAACTAGCTGGGTGTGGTAGTGTGCACCTGTAGTTCCAGCTATTTGGAAGGCTGAGGCAGAAGGATCGCCGGAGCCCAGCAGGTTGAGGCTGCAGTGATCACAAGTGGCCACTGCACTCCAGTCTGGGCAACAAAGTGAGACTCCAACTCAAAAAAAAAGAAAATGCAACATAAATTCCATAAGGATATAATCTACTTATTTAAAAGTGTTTAAGAACATGATAAAGAACTTTATTGGCATTTTGGGTAGTTTTACTTTGGTTTCCCTGGTCTTTGTAAGTCTACTAAAGTTTTGTGACTATACTTTAATTTTTGGTTAGGAAAAGGAAACATGAAATTTTCTATAATTTATTTACTAAATATTACATTAATATTTAGTAATTTTTTTCACACTTCAAACTGTCCTTTAAATTTTTTGTTCCTTTTGAGTTTTGAGAATCATGGTCAAAGACTCTCTCCTTAACTTTCCCAGTAATTAGTGCTCTTAGGTGACTCGTTAGTTTCAGAACCAGAATTTCAAACAATTAGTTTTTATATGTTAGCATTAATATGCTGAAGTCATAAGCAAAACTAAGAGATGTTTACCAGCAGCCAACTTAAGAACCAATATCAGAATTATCTTGTTCTAATCAATTCCTACCAAAATCTTGTTTTTCTTCATAAAGTAAGATTTGGTGCCAACACTTTTAGAGCAAGGCCTCTTCCACCTCCAACTGAAATCAATCCCATTTGAAAACATCTTACCTGAAGCTACCATAGACTATAAGAAGAATGGAAATCAGAAACGTAGACACTTGACTGGAATCCACCAGGGAATAGGCCCTAAAAAATAAGAGGAAAACAATTTAAATCACATGCAGCAAGTCCTCATGTAGCTTACAGTCTAATGGAGTTCTATAAATTCCACTGAGATTTGTTTTTATCTTTAAGAAGGAAAAAAGGGTACAAATTAGCATCAACAAAATAACACAATTAAAGTAAGATTTGCTAGTTTACCATGAACAAATTAATGTTTACAGGTATTATCAGTTAATATTTACAGAATGTTAAATGACATCAATGTAAAAATTCTATATATACACACACACACACATAAAACATCCACCTCCCGCAGTTTAAAAAGAATTAAAATATCTACCAAATCTGTGCCAATGACAAAAGGCCTCGATAATTAAACATATCAGTTTACACCTGAATCACTACAAGTATTTAACTGGTTTTACTCAGTGATGAGGTAAAGCCTGCATCTCTCTCCTGAATTCCATTTCCATTTTTCTATCTCCTGCTGATTATCTTCATCTAGATGTCCTACACCAGGTTCTTCAAGGTCAACAGATGCAAAGCTAAAGTCATTATTCTTCCCTTCTTACCTGATCCTCTCAAGAAATGGTACCACCATTCCCTCAGCTGCCAAAACTAAAAATTTGCATTCCTGACAGTCTCTTATCTCACTTTCCATATGTAATGAGCGATAGAGAGTCCTGCAACTTCCACATAATCCCACTGCCAATGCATTAGCTCTCTTCTATAGCTTAACTACTGGAAATATAGTTTTTAAGATTGTCTCCATGAATTCAATCTCCCCTTACTCTTGTTAGTTAAGGATTTTCCACAAAACAAGTCTCTTCCCTCCTACCCCTCCCCATTCTGCAAAATACTTAATGATGCCTACGTACCAAGGACTCTGCTAGCTACTGGGGATAAATAAGAATGCCTTGATCCCTGCCTATATGTCTTTTCTAAAGGAATAAAAAAATTAACATAAATGAATGAATATAATCATGGAGAATGTTCTAAAGGAGACAATGACACATGCAAGGCACTGTAAGAATGTAAATTAGACAAAACCCAGTAAGAACAGAATGTAGGGAACTTTCTTTAGGGAGGGAGACTAATTAGAAAGATACAAGAGGCCAGGCTCGGTGGCTTAGCCTGTAATCCCAGCACTTTGGGAGGCCGAGGTGAGTGGATTGCCT
>NW_007260039.1:71058-110580 GCF_000164805.1 Carlito syrichta | reverse complement strand
CCAGCAGGTCGAGGATGCGGTGGCCGGGAGCGGCCACTGCACTCCAGTCTGGGTGACAGAGTGAGACAACAACTCAAAAAAAAAAAAAAAGAAAAGAAAAGAAAAGAAAGCTACAAGACACAATAACTAGGAGTTGGTGATTGTTTACGGGAATTAAGACAGGGAGGAATTAGGGACAATTCCTATGTTTCTGCTGAGTAGCTGGGGTTTTACCATTTAGTGCACACGCACACACAAACGGTAACATAGGAAGAACAGATTCTGAGTCAAGTTTTGATTGTACTGAGGAGATAGGTGGATATTAAAACAGTTCTGAGCTAAAGATATATGTTGGGAGCAAATCACCTTCTACATAGTAAACGAAGCCAACATGTATGTGAGAGTGCCTAGCAGGACATAAGATCAAGGTCTGAGAAACAACCAAATTTTAAGATCAGGTAGGAGAAGGAGTTGCAAAGAAAACTACAAAGAAACAGAGTGAGGAGAAAAACCCACGATAGCAGCGTTTCAGAGAGGCAGCAGGATTGAACGGTGCTTGAATTTAATCCCTTGCTCTACCTACTTACTAGTAGTTCGACTAATTACTTAACCTAAACTTCAGCTTTTTCATCTGCAAAATGAGGATAATGACAACACCTACCTCAAGGAGTTGTTAAACAATTGAATGAGTAATTCACATAAGAACGCCACAGTTAATTACGCAATTGACGTTCACTGTATTAGGAGGGAGAGGCACCTGTGTTGAATGCCAGTGAGCAGTCAAGTAAGGGCAGTTTTAGTGAAGTGGTGGGGATGGGAGTCAGGATGGAATTGGCTAAGAATTTAAGCTAAGGAAATGGAGATCGTTTTGGAAAAGTACAGAGAAAAGAATGGCAGTTGGAGGGAAATTAAAGGATAAGGAAAGTCTTTAAAATTTTTCTTATAAAGATGGGAGATCCTCAATCTTTTCTGTATGCTGACTGAAATTATTCCAGTGACAAGGTAAAGACCGATTAATACAGAGCAGGACATTAAGTTTCCTTTAATCTCTCTAAAACGTAAGACATGTAATAGACTTTCGTGATAATATGTTGTTGTCTATAATGTCATTTGTTTTTTGTATTCTTAGTTATTAGAGATACACCCTGAAGCATTTCCAGGTGTTTAAAAAAATTAACTAGGAGCCCATTAGGATGAGACAGCTCCAGAATTCTAGGTTGCTAAGGAAGCAAACTAAAACCCAACTCAGACTAACTTAACCAATCAGAAACTGTCAATCAACAACTAACCAGGTGCTTTACCAATCAGAAACTGCCAACTAATCTCTAACTAGAGATTTTCCACTTTAACCAATAAAATATTGTCTGTTTTGCTTCTACAAAACACCTTCTAAATGTTTTGCCCCTGAGCTCCCTCAGTGGAGCTCTGACCCACTTGTGGTCTGGTGTTGTCCAATTCATGAGACACTGTTAGCTCAGAAAAACTCTTCAAAAGTTAAACGTAAGTTTATCTTTTAACAGATTAAATAATATGATTGTTGGGCGCGGTGGCTCATGCCTATAATCACAGCACTTTGGGAGGCCAAGGTGAGAGGATTGCCTGAGCTCACAGGTTTGAGACCAGCCTGGGCAACTTGGCAAGACTGCATCTCTACAATAAATCAAAAAATTAGCTGGGCGTGGTGGCACATGCCTGTAGTTCCAGCTACTTGGAAGGGTGAGGTGGAAGGATCGAAGGATCATCTGAACCCAACAGGTTGAGGCTGTGGTAGCCATGAGCATGCCACTGCACTCCAACCTGGGTCACAAAGTGAGACTCCAACTAAAAAAAAAAGAAAGAAAGAAAAGAAATAATATGATTTATGATTTGCTTTAAAATACTCCAGGAAAATAAAACATGGGAGGGATGGGGGGAAAGGGCAAAGTTGTTTTTAATTATAAACTGTGGAATGATAGGTATATGGGAGTTCATTATATTCTTCTACTTTTTGTGTATATTTGAAATTTTCCACAATAACAAGTTAAAAAAAAAAAAGCAAAACCTTCCGTCTCCCCCATCCCCAGCCTCCCATAGCAAAGTCTTTCAGATGGTGAGACAATTTGGATAAAATTAAAATTACTAGAGGCAGATGAATATAAGAATGTATGTTGTGGATCATGAATTCTGTCCACAGGGACAGTTACCTTTTCCTAAAATTTCAGTCAGCTAGGGGAGTGGAGAAAGGAAAGGCAGGAGATTGGATGACCGTTTGAGCCTCTCTCCTAGTCTCCATACAGCAATGCAGCTGCAGCTGGCCAGTGTGTCCCCTTTCAGACAGCCAGATTATGGAGACAGAACTCACCCACCAAGAGATACCTGAGACAGCATGTATCATATACTAATGAGGAAAATGGACTTCAATTTGTCTGTAATCTAAAATTACGTTTTTTGCTGTGACATAGTCTTTGCACACGTTTCAAAATTCTGAAAACAAATGACCTATCAAAAGGAACATTTTATTAAAATTTTTAAAAACATGACTAGGTAGTATATTCACATGGTACAAAATTCAAAACTATATAAAACAGTATACAAAAAGATGTCTCGTTCCCATACAGTCATCCTCCCATTATTCCAGTCCTTTCTAGATACTGACTTTTAAACAACTGCACTTTTTATTTTCTTGTATAGCTTTCTGGAGTAAAAATATACAATAAAAACAATATAAACACATTATTTATCACCATTTCCTACTCATACGGTAGAATATTGAAAACACTGCTTTGTATCTCCCCCCACTGCTCTTTTACAGTATAGCCTAGAAATTTCCCTGTATCAGTATGTGGAGAACTTCTTTTGCTATTTTTCCTTTTCTTTATGAGACAAAAATCTCATTCTGTCATTGAGGCTAGAATGCAGTGGCACAATCATGGCTCACTGCAGCCTCAACTGTATGGGCTCAGGTGATCCTTTCTGCCTTAGTCTCCAGATTAGCTAGGTCTACAGGTGTGTGCCACCCCACCTGGCTAATTTTTTTTGTTTTTTTGTATAGACTAGATCTCGCTATGTTGCCTAGGCTGGTCTTGAACTCCTGAGCTCAAGCAATCTTCCTGCCTTGGACTCCCAAAGTGCTGGGATTGGAGGTGTGAGCTACTCTGCCCTGCCTGTATTTATTTTGTTTTAAATACCTGCATGGTATTCCATTGTGTGGATGCACCCTATTGATTTTTTTTTTTAAACAAGTTCTTCACAGATGGACACTGGGGTTGTTTTAAAATACTATATTCTACTACCACAGGCAATTTTGTAACAAAGAGCCTTGTAAACTATACCTGCACTGCACACACATGAAATGATATATCTGTATAAATTCCTCAAACTGAGATTGCTAGATCAAAGAGGAAATGCACTTACAATTTGACCAATGTTGCCAAACTGCCCTCCAGAGGTTATACCAGTTCATATTCTCATCAGAAATGAATTAAAGTTCCTACTTCCCAAGCCTTGTCATCGTGTTGTCTAATTTTTGAATTTTTACCCATATAACAGATGAAAATTGGTATTTCAGTATGATTTTCATTTGCATTAATTAAAACTTTGATGTAATTAAATTTTAAAAAATTAATTAAGAGCGAGACAGAACAGCTTTTTGAAGATTAAAGGCTAGTAGGTATTTTTTAAAGGCAATTTAAAGTTTTTTCCAGACTCTAGAATTATTTAAAAAAAAAAAAAAGGCAACTTTCTTCTGAGGAACTCTTCTTTTGATGGTGTTTTATTTGGATGACTTGGCTTTTGTATTCTTTGCATTTTGAAGCATATTATAATCTAAAAGGGAGATTAAACATTTAAACTTCTCAAATTCAATGCAGTAAGGTCTGATACTATTGTTTAACTATTTTGCTAAATTTCTCAAATCAAGGGAGACACTCCAGAAATTGTCCACTTTCTGGAAGTCTGGGTTGAATTTTTCTAAAACCAGGTCCTCACCCATAGACCCTCTGTGTTGTGCTCTCAACTTGAGTGGCTACAGTCCCTGACGTCACAGTTTTTCTGGCTGAGGGCTTGACCATGTGCAAAATGCCATATGAAGAATGTGATTAAGACCACCATTTCTCATATGGATGTCTTGGCAACAAGTACATCACCCACTGCAGAACTAAATGCCTGATTTCAGAAAAAGTGTTCTAATGCTTAATGGTTTCTTCTAGACTGAACAGTTTTGTTTTAGCTCTCAAATAAATCTATACAAAAAAATATGGTTAAAGCTCATTCCTAATATGGCCCATGGTATTTAAAAATGTATAATAAGACTTTTAAAAAGTTCTAACATTGCCAACTGTACCAAATACCACATGATTAGAAGTTATAACTTATTTCATGATGTTATCTGAAATTTTATATACTATTTTCAATTCAAACTACCATTATAGAAGTTTTACAAAAAGCCTTTTTAAAAAAATCTTTTAACAAAAAGAATTTATTATAAAATACAAAACATGGATTTAAATTAATTTTAGCTGGCCAGGCTCGGTGGCTCAGCCTGTAATCCCACGCCTTGGGAGGCCGAGGTGAGTGGATTGCCTGAGCCCGCAGGTTCGAGACCCACCTGGGCAACTTGGCAAGACCTCATCTCTACAATAAATCAAAAAATTAGCCAGGCATGGTAATGCGGGCCTGTAGTTCCAGCTACTTGGACTGCTGAGGCGGAAGGATCGCTGGAGCCCAGCAGGTCGAGGCTGCAGTGACTGGGAGCGGCCACTGCACTCCAGTCTGGGCGACAGAGTGAGACTCCAACTCAAAAAAAAAAAAAAAATTTAATTTTAGCCAATTTGCATTTTTAAAACTTAAATTATCTTTTTCAAAATTATAAAAATTCACGTTCATAGTAAAAATTCAAAAACGGGCAAATATATAAAGCAAAAAGTGCCAGTACCTCTTCCCTCCACACTCCCATTTCCTAGCTGTGGATACTGTTTACAATTTGGTATGTGTATCCTTCCATACAAATCATGTGTACAGGAATGTACGCACTCTACAAAAACTGCAAACATGCATGTTCTTTTATAACTTGATCTTAAAAACTCAACTGTGTACCCAGAAGCTATTCTTTCCTGCTGTCTTACATTTTGCTGTAAAATCAAGACATGGAAACTTCATAAATACAGAAAGCATTCTTTTTTCTTTCTTTTTTTTAAATAAAGAGAAAACTTTCAGATTCAATGAACACAACTTTTAACCACTGAAACACTGTCTCAATATTCTCATTTTGAGCCACTAACAGCAGCAACATCTCAATGTTTCACACTTTTTCATCTTATTTAACATCCTAAATTAGGAGGTTAGATTGTTGTTTCTAACCTTAGAGGAAATAAATGGATGCCTCTGCACATGCCTCTCTTTTTAGACAATTTACGATTTAATGAAGATAGGAACAGATGATCCTTCTGTCCCAGCCTCATAAGTACCTGAGACTACAAGTGTGCACCACCATGACCAGCTAATTTTTTGGTAATTTTTTAAAAATTATTTGGTAAAGACAAGGTCTCACTGTGTTACTCAGGCTGGTCTTGAACTTCTGGGTTCAAGTGATCCTCCTGCATTTGCCTCCCAAGGTGCTAGGATTATATGTGTGAGCCACTGCTCCTGGCTGAAGAAAAGAACATTTCTACAACATTTATCAAAGGCAAACCACGGAATCTCACAGGTAAAGCTAACACACGCACACGCTACTGAACATTCAAATCTCTTGTGAAAATAGCATTAGGAAGAATGTGCCTTGCACTTTGACAGACGAACCCTAACAATGCCTATCTAGCCTATTGGAATTATAAAAGCATTGATATTACACATAACATTACATTTTAGATGTAAACAGAAATCATTACTGGGAAATAACATCTGCTTAACAAATGAGAACAAATTAGCACATTTTGTTATCCAACAACTTACTATAGTGAAGTGTTTTTTTTTCTCCACTTATAAGGGAAATTTCTGCCACTTAGTTCTCTAAGGCTAGGAACTTTCTCAGCACAAACGTGTTATATTTTGTGAATAATTCAACTTGATTTCTTTAGAGGTTGCCTGATTTAATTTAAGCAGAAATATGTACACTTTACTATCGAGTCTTTAAAAAGCCCTAGGGACACGGGAACCATACCTGATGCTAAGCCTAGGATGTACTTAGAAACGCCAAGTTCTCCCTCTCTCATTAGCTGTCTTAGCAAATAATTTGCTCGGTCATGCTGTATTTTTTTTTAGTTGGAGTCTCACTCTGTCGCCCAAGCTAGAGTTCAGTGCACGCTCTTGGCTACTGCAGCCTCGACCTGCTGGTCTCAGGTAATCCTTCCACCTCAGTCTTTCAAGTAGCTGGAACTACAGCCATGCGCCACCATGCCCTGCTAATTTTTTGATTTATGTAGAGATGAGGTCTTGCCAAGTTGCCCAGGCTGGTCTCAAACCTGTGGGCTCAGGCAGTCCTCTCACCTTGGCCTCTCAAAGTGCTGGGATTACAGGCATGAACCACCACGCCAACCTCATGCTTTATCTTAATCAGTAAGAGGAGATAATTTACAAAAATAGCAAAACCTAAATGTTGAATGAAACATGAACACAATACAGAGCTATGCTGTTCAACATAGCAGCCACTTGCCACATGTGGCTACTTAAATTTAAATTAACTGAATTTTCAGTTCTTCAGTTGAAGAAGTGCTCAGTAGCTAGTGGCTACTGCATTGGATGGCCAGATGAACATCTGCACCACTGCCGAAGGTTCTAGTGAACCACAATGACATACATTGCTATACAAACCCATGTTCTATTTCAAAACTGGGGTTCTGGAGTTTTACTAGTGGTAACAGCAACAACATCTAACATTTTACTAAGCATATAATCCTCACACCATTCTACAAGTATTACACGTCTATAAACTTTATCCAGAAAAATTCCTTGAGAACAAATGTGTTTCAGAACTCAAAATTCCTTGAATTTTATAAAGAAAGCATCTCCATTGTGGCCTGGAGCAGTAATCCATAATCAAGCATTAATACTTCTGTAGCGAAACATGTATATTCACACTAAGTAGGAAAAATTAAGATTATAAATAGCCTCATATCAATTTAGGTCAGGTTTTGCTGCTAAATAAATTACAGAAAAAGCTCTGGGTTTTCATTTTGGGGCATGGAGAATTGTGAATCTCTGTGATTATTGTCATTTTTTAGATCAGGAGTAGTTCCAAACGTAGGCAGTCTAACTCCAGAGTCTCCCAAATTTACTTCATTATCTGCCCCAGAATTGGATGACAAAACCTGAAGTCAGGACACTGTAGCTTCTATCTGTAATTATACAGTAACTAGCTGTGTGTTTCTTCCTGGGCAGTCCTTTGTATCTTTCAGGTCTTTAGAAAATCTTCTTTTGGCCCAGATAAACTTGAAGGTTCAACTAATTTTTATTTTCAAGTGACAGGGTTTTATGCTGTATTTTTCTTTCAAAAAAACAGAACTATAAACAAAAATGCCTCGCCTTTCATTTTGCTTATCACTGACATATTAAAGGTAAGTCAGCACTGGTAAAAAATGACCCTGCTTCCAGGCTACTGAAACTGATATTATTAATTTTCTTCTTTTAATCTAGTATTTATAGATTAAAAATGGCTTAATATAAATCCTACATTATACCAGCAGATAGAAATGAAGATAAGTCATCAATCATCTTATCTGGGGTAGAGCTAGTTTGTTTACTCAACCCATGGTAAATTCTCCTCTTAGATGTCTTTTTTTTAAATTTGGCCAGTCCTAAGGTTTAACCCACAAGCTCTTTTCCCACCTTCTACCAAATAAATAGCTTTGTCCAATATTTGTATGCTTTTGGTCTCCTGAAGCAGGTCACATCTCACCTACTCTACAAGCTCATAAAAACAAGCATGTAGTTGTTTCAAAATGTCTAAAGGTTTTCACTGTTGGTAATGATGGGGAGGAAGAGGTCCCTATCTTATACCTTTCTCTATTCTGCACCTCGTCCACACAAAGAATTGAAATAAGACCCAAAAAAAAAGAGCTGAAGTAAGGCTCATCAGCACTTCAGAAGTACACACACAGATTTTAGGATTTTACTACAGGAACTGAGGGTTTGGGGTAAGACTACTATAGATGGAGTAGGCAGGGAGAAAAAAGGTATTCCAAGAAAAAAGGTGGTTAAGTCTGGCAAAGTCTAGTAAATCAAGCCTAACATTATTTCACAGGCTCTCCCTATCCTACACTTCAGACTGTACCAAAGCATCTACAGAAATGTGTTGTTCTTCAGGCCCTCCTACTGAAGTATCTGTTCCCAGAGACTATGGATGGATATCAAAGACTACTCTATTCTCTGAAATAAAAAAATTCTTACTGAAACACACAAACAACTGCATGCATTTGAGACTTGCCAAAATCAGGTTAGCCAAATGTACTGAAAACAGACTTGAAAATTTTGCCAAGTGATATATTAGTATAGGCCAGCTGTTGAGTTGAAATATTGTATATAGTCATTTCAAAGACCACTAATTCTTTAACTACATTCCCCCAAGCCTTTGCCTAATAGACAAAGAGCTACCAGAAATTTCTCTCATATACAAGTCTCTACTCTTAAGAGACCCTAAGAGATTTAGAACCAAGCTTGATTTCAGTATCTGTTCTACAGTCAAACATCTATTTCTAGCTGCTTTACCAGCAAGTGCTTATAACACATATCCTGCTAAAAATCATGCCAAAATGAGACACAGAGAGTACTGTTCTATAACGTGTTCTGTGTGTCAGCCTTCTAGATATACAATGAAAGCATTCTTGTCCACCCCAAAACCAAGCAACTACTATTCCAACACTGCAGACACTGCCTTAGACCAGTGCTTCTCAAACTTTTTGGTTGTGGGACAATTTACACTCTTAAAACTGAGAACCCCCTAAGAGCTTTTGCTCATGTGATTTAGTTAGTGATATTTACCATATAAGAAATTAAGAGAAAAAGTTTATTTACAAATAATAAAGCCATTACATGTTAACATAAACAAGTTTTTTTTAAAGAAAAAAAATAACACTATTTTCCAGGAAAAAAAAAAAAGATTAGTGATACAAGAGGCATTCTTTATATTTCTACAAACCGCTGTGATGTTTGGCTTAAATATAAGATAACTGGATTTTCATATCTGCTTCTACATTCAACCTATTGCCATATGTTGCTTGGGTTGAATTCTTATGGGGGGAAAATACCCAGTCTTGCAAAGTTGACTTGGAAAAGGGAGGAGTATTTTAATAACCTTTTCAGATAACTAAAAATATTCTTCTTTGATACTACACTGGAATTCAACAAGTGGTAATTCCTTAAGGTTCACTGCAAAGTGGTATCTGAAACTGTATCAATGGATTTTTTTTTACTAGATTATATTAAAATTCACTGGACTATCCTGCACTTTGGATTGATCTTTTACCCATTGATGACTTTGTACCAGCATTCATTAGCAATCTGGAAGATACTGCTTCAGTAAGTTATGTAGCTCTTCCCAGATGTTGTCACTTTTCATTATACAATATCTGAAAAATCATATTAGTTAATATCATTCTTAAGGCTCATGATAGAAAATACATATTTCCAGAATTCTAATTTTCACTTGAAAGCTCAAATTTTATCATTAGCAAAAATACTTTGTTATTCTTGAAGTAACAGGCTTACTTTGTTTTTCAGAAACGCTCTACCAAAACCCAAGTATGAATAACTCTAATCTGTCTGCCAGTCATCCTTTCATGTAAAAATGGTATTCAAAAAAAAAAAATCTAGTTCAGCTAGTATCTCAAATGACGGCACAAGTGTTTTTCTCAAGATAAGCAATGGTACTTTGGTATACAGCAGAAGTGCTTTGTGGAAACTTTTCATTTTATCATTAAAAATGTGTGTTTATGGGTTGAGACTTAATACAAGAAACTTTTACTGCTTCATCAAGAACATTCTAAGTGCAACCAGCTCTTTTAAAGTAGCCTGTGTACCTAGTGGTGAAGAATACAATGATTACTGAGAATACAATGATTACTGGTATAGTGTGGTGCCATTGCCTTGATTCATGTGACAGCACACTAGTGGTTTTACCCACCACTGCTTCTTCACCATGAGAAAATGCCACACAATGAAAAAGATGTGTAACTTTAGAAGTAGTATGAAAATAGTTTGGGCCAGGTGCAGTGGTTCACACCTGTAATTCTATCACTTTGGAAGGCTAAGGCAGGAGAACTGCTTGAGGTCAGGAGTTTAAGACTAGCCTAGGCAACATAGTGAGACCTTGTCTGTACAAAAAAAGTAGCCAAGCATGGTGGCATATGCCTGTAGCCCCAGCTACTCAAGAGGCTTAGGTGAAACAATCACCTGAGCCCAGAAGGTCGAGGCTGCAGTGAGCTATGATTGTGTCACTGCACTCTAGCCTGGGTGACAGAGTGAGACCCTGACTGGAAAAAAAAGGAAGAAAAGAAAATAGTTCAACTTTATGGAGTCCCTGAAAAGGTCAGGAACCCCCATTGGTCCATGGGCCACACTTTGAGAACTGCTGCCTTATACCCATAATCCCTGGCTATACAAACTGCCAGCACTTTCTCACATGTACTTCTTACACACATCACAAAACACCAAAAGGTAGTTATAACATTTTTTGCTATCAAAAATTTCTGAATTCAAATATTACATACAGAAAATGATTTGTATTCCAGCTCTAAAAAAAGGTCAGTTTATCCCTCCATAGGAATATGTCGAAACAGGATTTAATTTGCATCTTTATCAAAAAATCTAACATTATAATGTTCACAATAATTCTCTCCCACATTTTAAGGGAATAAACCAATTACATACTCAGCTTAATAATGGAATAGGTATCTTATCAAATAAAAATGCAGTAAGTTAATAAATTCAATTATGTGCAAAGTACAAAAAGTAAACAAGAGAGTCACTTAAGGAGGTTGCAATCTAGTAAGAAAGGCACATCAAACAAGGTGGTGGAATGTAGTTTTTAAAAGAGAAATAACGTGCTAAGGATAATTCTACAAAATGTCATGTTCCAGGAAAGAGCAAACTTTACCTACTACTATTCCAGTAAACACAGCCAAGTTGTTCATTTAGATATTGTCTATGGCTGCCCTAGTGCTTCAACAGCAGAGCTGAGTATTTGTGACAGAGACCACATGACTCACGAAGCCCAAAATATTCACCATCTGGTCCTTTACAGAAGAAGTTTGACAACACTGCCATGTACTGTTGTTTACTGCACAAGGGCATCTGGCCAAGAGGGTCAGTGAATATTAAAATACAACCCACCCCTTCCTCCTGGAGATGCATGTCCAGAGTTGGCACACCTTTTGATATGCAAAGCCATGTGTCCTAGTGGGGGGATGCAGTCATCTGGAGGGAAGGGCATCTTTTTCTTCCACAAAGGTGCTATTTGTGAGCCTGAGCCTGCCTGGTCAGAAGGGCCCCATTTCCTATTTTGCACAAAGGCATATATGTGTATTGACTAGCAAAAGTCCTCGACATCTCAGAGTCAAGCCATAAAGATAGGGTGGATTCTAAGTATCAAAATATTATCCTTTCATCAGTGCCAAATATTTTATGTAAAGAACATATATAAAATGTACCATATGTTAATATTTTACATTTTACCTAGCACTGTACAGTGAAAAAAAAACCACGATTATTTCTATCAGAGATAAAAAAAATCTGATGACTGAGCAAATTCATTCCAAAGAAAGGTATTGGTCTCCATGGTAGAAAAGATAATCTAGAGTCATTTTGTTTCAGGTAGATTTTATTGCTTAGGATAGATAAAGGATTCTGGGGCTGGGTATGGTGGCTCAGTCTGTAATTTCAGCACTTTGGGAGGCTCATGCAGAACTGTTTGAGCCCGGGAGGTAGAGGCCAGTCTGGGCAACACAGTGAGACCATGTCTTCAAAAAAAGAAAAAAAAAAATCATAAAAATTAGCTGGGTATGGTGACATGCACCTATAGTACCAGCTACTTGGAAGATCTGAGGCAGGATTGCCTGAATCCAGGAGGTTGAGGCTGCAGTGAGTCATGATTGCGCCACTGTACTCCAGCCTGGGCAACATAGTGACACTCTGACTTAAAAAGAAAAGAAAAAAGAAAGAATTTCAGAGGATGGGGGGACAGAACCAAGACCCCACATTAAAGGCTTACCTGGCAATATGTGTCAACTCTTTCCTATGAGTTAACCCTCTAAAACAGGTCCTCATTTGCAATTTCAAAAAAATATGTGCATTTTATTGTGATTTGAGCATACAACCAGCAACATATTGTGACTCCTGTGTTAAAACACAGCAACCAGGTCAGGGACAGTGACTATAATGCCTGTAATCCCAGCACTTTGGGAAGCCAAGGTGGGAGGATTGCTTGAGGTCAGCAATTTGAGAACAACTTGGGCAACATAGCAAGACCTTATCATAGCTAACTGTAGCTTCAAACTCCTGGGCTCATGCAATCCTCTCACCTCAGTCTCCTGAGTAGCTGGGACTACAGTCATGTGCTACCATGTCCAGCTATTTTTAATAATTTTTTTGTAGAAACAAGGACTTGCTCTGTTGCCCAGGCTGGTCTCAAGTAATCCTCCTGCCTTGGCTTCCCAAAGTACTGGGATTACAGGTGTGAGCCATGGTATCCAGCCCTTAAACTCATTTACTTAAAATAAATAAATAAATACATAAAAGACTCAAGCTTACTTTAAAGTCAGTTTGATTCTGAACAATTTTCATAGGCCTGGCATGGTGTTTCATGCCTGTAATCCCAGCACTTTGGAAGGCCAAGGTGTGAGGACTGCTTGAGGCCAGGAGACGCAGGACAATTTTCACAAATTTTAAATTTGTTAAATCCAAAATAACAAAGTTTTATTAAATTAATAACGAAAAACCTACACAATCAAGCCACTTAATGATTTATTTTGAAAAAAATAGTTGTAACACACTAAAAAGGAAGTTTTGACAAAAGCATCCTCCAATTCAGTTCACTGAAATTGTAATAAAACAGACCTGACACATTCAGGGAAATATTTTCTGTGGGTTAGGAAATACTAAATAGCATCTGTTTACTGAGCACTTCAGAGGAGTTAGGTTTGGGAGAGAAAAAACAGATTGGAGGAGAAAAAAGAAATCCAAAAGGAATGGAAGTCATGAACTTAAACAACCCTTTATAAAGAAGGCATAAGTACATAGGGATAATAATATCAACAGGAGCAAATACCTTATCTTATGAAAGAGTGAAATTTAGCCAGGTTCGGTGGCTCAGCCTGAATTCCCGTGCTTTGGGAGGCCGAAGTGAGTGGATGGCCTGAGCCCGCAGGTTCGAGACCCGCCTGGGCAACTTGGCGAGACCTCATCTCTACAATAAATAAAAAAAAATTAGCCAGGTGTGGTAGCACGCACCTGTAGTTCCAGCTACTTGGAAGGCTAAGGCGGAAGGATCGCCAGAGCCCAGCAGGTCGAGGCTGCAGTGGCCAAGAGTGTGCCACTGCACTCCACTCTGGGTGACAGAGTGAGACTCCAACTCAAAAAAAAAATTTCAGACAGATGAATCAAAAGATCACCTTCTGCTCAGTGGGTTAAATTACGGTGTGTTCAGAATCTATGTTTGTCAGTAAGATTTCATCTCCTGGAGTTATAACATTATCTAGAAACATTACTTTTCTTCAATTGGTGGAGTAAAAATCTTAAGTAATACAATATTTCTGGAAAATTAATCGAGGGAAACATTCAGTGTAGATGAAGGGGACAGATGAGACTGGAATCAATGAGACCAATTAGGACTTGTACAATAATCTAGGCATGAGGTGATAATGTCTAGTTAGTGAGAAGTGGAAACAGAGAAGGTGATATAGTTACAAATTATATTTTGAAAGTAGAACCTGCCGGGCTCAGTGGCTCAGCCTGTAATCCCGCGCCTTTGGGAGGCTGAGGTGAGTGGATTGCCTGAGCCCACAGGTTCCAGATCTGCCTGGGCAACTTGGTGAGACCTCATCTCTACAATAAATCAAAATGAGCCGGGTGTGGTAGCGTGCGCCTGTAGTTCCAGCTACTTGGAAGGCTGAGGTGGAAGGATCGCCGGAGCCCAGCAGGTCGAGGCTGCGGTGGCCGGGAGCGGCCACTGCACTTCAGTCTGGGTGACAGAGTGAGACTCCAACTCAAAAAATAAATAATAAATAAAATTAATAAAATTTTTAAAAAAAGAAAGTAGAACCAATGGGACCTAGTGACACACTGGACAAAGAGAATGAAGGAGGGGCAAGATTCAAAATTTCTACGAGTTATGACACTCTTTCCTGACCACTTAGTCTGCTGACAGTGGTGGACACATGAATGGGTAACAAAATCCCGATTTAGGAACTCACATAAATAGCAGAGGCAGCTGGGAGTCACATCTCAAGGCAGAACCCTTGACACGGTTCACCTATACCTGGACCAATGCTTACCTAACAACAAGCCCAAACAGCACCAACAATCAGCAACATCTGGACTCTCTTATCTTCCTAATATAGACTTGAGGTGCTCTACTATCTTTTGACTTTAAAAGACCTATTCCAGCCGGGCTTGGTGGCTCACCCTGTAATCCCGTGCCTTTGGGAGGCTGAGGTGAGTGGATTGCCTGAGCTTGCGGGTTCGAGACCCCCCTGGGCAGTGAGACCTCATCTCTACAATAAATCAAAAAATCAGCCGGGTGTGGTAGTGCATGCCTGTATTCCGGCTACTTGGAAGGCTGAGGCGGAAGGATCGCCGGAGCCCAGCAGGTCGAGTCTGCAGTGGCCGGGAGTGGTCACTGCACTCCAGTCTGGGCGACAGAGTGAGACTCCAACTCAAAAAATAAAAATAAAAATAAATAAAAGACCTATTCCATTTCTCCTCCTTCAAACCTCATCTCTCAGAGCCTTGACTCTAGGCTGGACCGGGCTCTCTCTTTGGTAGTTAAATGTTTCCTCTCAGCACTTAATCTTTAGTTTCATTTTTTCTGAACAGCTGGCACAATGAAAATGAGGATTTACTACAGGGAATGCTGAGAACTGAGAAAAGATCATTTTGGGATACAACAAAGAAGAGTTAAATGCTGAGTACATGTGCTGAGCAAATGTGGCAGTGAGATGCAAGAAATGTGCCTAAGAAACGTGGACAGAAAGTATCAGAAACAGAATGTGAACAGAGTCAGTGTGGCTCCAATGGTCCATGCTTCTACTACACCAGACACTACCCTCTCAACATCAGAAGAGCATGAGGGTTGAGAGCATGTCATCTGATTTGATTAAGAGAGATTATAGGTGATTTTCTGTTGATAGCAGTCTCAACAGAATTTTAAGTAGAAAGAAAAGTGGAAGTAGTGAGTCTGTGTCATTTCCTCAGAAAGTCCAGCATTAGAAGATAGGAGTAAACTGAATGGCAATGTGAAAAGTCAAATAGACTTTGTGTACGTTTTTAAGGATAGGAAAGACCTGTGTCATTCAGAAGACAGGAAAAACAGAAGTTCTTAGAGAGGGAAAAATTATTGATAACCAGAAGAAGGGAAATAATTGTGCGGGCAAGATTTGAGAGAAAATGGAGAAAGAGTTGGCTTTAGAGAGGAGAAATAACATCTCTAACTAAGACCAGAAAAGTCAGATAAGCAATAATAGTCTGAAGTAGAGATGGGGTCGTATGAAAATACTCATACTAGAAAGTCTCAACCATCTCCGTAAACAGGGTTAACTATTCAGTATGAAGTGAAGAAGGTATAACAGGTTCAAAGAAAAGATAAGGCTTGAAAGTATCTAAGCTCAATTTTCCTTAAATTCAAGAATTGGTTTCTTCCAGCCTAGGCAACATAGCAAGAACTTGTTTCTACAAAAAATTAACTGGGTGTGGCAGCTCATGTCTGTAGTCCTAGCTATTTGGGAGGCTGAAATGGATCACCTGAACCCAGAAGTTCAAGGCTGTGGCGAAACTGTGACTATGCCACTGCACTCCAGTTTGGGCAACAGAGTGAGACCCTGACATAAAAAATGAATTGGTTTCATAAAACAATCACCTACTTTTATAAACGTCCTAAGGCAGAAAATCTTCACATTGCGCTAACATATCAAAAGAGACAACTGAATTCCCTTCAAAGAATAATGAATATCTAAGTGCAGTGGAAAGGAGCCAAGCAGAGATGCCAAAGAAAGACATTGAGAGCTAGGCAAGAACTGTGGAGGGTTCCCAGAAGATTGGTTGAAAAAGGGAGGTATTTGAAGCAGAAGAAATGGCATATATATCATGGTGATAAGTTGGAAATGTGTTAGAAATGTGTCAAATTAGCTCAGCTAGAGGAGAAGCAACACGTAAAAAAAATAATGAGAACATGAAGAGCAGACACAGAAGTGCCTTGTAAGGTGGTACAGAACAGTTAAGAAAACAGACTCAGGCAGGGCACAGTGGCTCAAGTCTGTAATCCCAGCACTTTGGGAGGCTGAGGCAAGAGGACTGACTGCCTGAGCTCAGAGGTTCAAGATTAGCCTGAGCAACTTGGTGAAACTGCATCTCAAACAATAAATCAAAAAATAAAAATAAAAAACAAGCCAGGTGTAGTAGCATGCCTGTAGTTCCAGCTCCTTGGAAGGCTGAGGCAGAAGGATTGCCTGAGCTCAGCAGGTCAAAGCTGTGGTGGCTGTGAGCATGCCACCGCACTCCAGACTGGGCAACAGAGTAAGACTCTGACCAAAAAAAAGAAAGAAAAAAAGAAAAGAAAACAGGCTCTGCCTGGGTTCAAATCCTGACTCTGTTCTGTGCCTACTGTGTGTTCCAGGGCAAGTTACTAATCTCTCTAGTCTTCTAGTCTTCAGTGTTCTCACCTTAAAATGAGGGTGATGGTAACATGTATCTCATAGTTAAGCTTTCAATGAACATTATCTGGCAGATAGTGTTAATAATGTGAGTTATGTTATATTAGTATGGTCATGGGGATCACTATAAAGTCTTCAGCTAAGGAATGATAAAATGAGAACAGTAAGGAAAATTATTTTATTAATTCTTCAAGAAGTATTATTTAACATCTGTTAAAGATATGATTTTTACTCTGAATAATTTCATTATTTACCCCTCATTACCACCCTATAGAAAAGTTAACTTTTATTATTCATAATTTACATACAAGGAAACTGAGGAAAAGAAAGGTGAACTATCTTGCTCAAGGTTACACAGTTAGTGAGTCTGAATTCAATCTAGATAGTTTGGTCCACAAGCACTAAAGTAGTCGCTTACTTGGAATATCTGCCATTTGGAGTGTTCCAAGCAGAGACTTCCCGGTTAATAAAATTAATCAAGGATTAAAAATTATTTGTCATTTTCCAGCAGACAAATCAAGTTGTCCCCAGGACCCCATCTTCCCACAGATTGACAAAGCTATGCAGAATGATGTAATGAGGTAAGGCTGCTTGCAGTGGGGAGGCAGGGGAAGAAATGTTAACCCATGTGAAGCTAAGCTCTTCTGGATCTTTCAAGGGAAATGGACCCCAATGGCCTAAGAATCTTAGTACCCCCACCCTTCTTCATTTCTCCCTATAGTACTACAGTTTCCAGTGCTAATATTCTGTTTCAGTCTTGATCCTCTCAATTTATTCAATCGCATTTTATCCCCAGTAAGCATTACTACAGAGTATAAAAGGAAGGCATACCTACACTTAGTATAGCGAATGCCAGGACTGGTCATGGATGAAAGTCTATAATAGAAAAACACAGTTAACTTGTAACTTTCAACCAAACTGAAGGTAATCCATTAACTACCTCCAAATCAGTAGTAAAGCGTAAGGTTTCCAAATAAATTTTTTTTTAATTAAAAAATAAAAGCTTAGGCCTGGCACAATAGCTCACACCTGTAGTCCCAGCTATTTAGGAGTCTTAAGTGTAAAGATCGCTTGAGCACACGAGGTTGAGGCTGCAGTGAGCCATGATTATGCCACTGTACTCCAGCTTGGGTGATAGAGGTGAGACCCTGACTCAAAAACTAACAAACAAAAAAGAGTTTTTCAGGATCCAAAAGTTTTAATAATACCTTTTATTCTATATATTCATATTAGTATAATACTATTATAACACTAATATATTATAAATATGCTAACATTTTATGCTGAGACTGACTTCAGAATTTGAATAGTATTCTAGTTATGCATGTTAAACATAACCAACATTTATCAACTCAATTGTACGTAAAAAGCGATTTATTGTACAGTGTTCATGCAATGTAAGTACCCAACCCTCTGAAAAAAGCTTTGTTCTTTTCCCCTGATATTATAAATACATGTTTACATTATGGTCATATTTAAATTCCAAGTTCCACCTGGTCCTATTCACTCCCATCTGGAAAGCAGCCCAAATTCTACCCCTGAACTTGCATAACACAACACCATGTAGATAGAAATGTAGGTTTTACTTTAAACCCTTGATTAAACTAGAACTTAGACTCAGAGGGAACAGAAATGGTAAGATGAAACTTAAAGTTAGTCACAGGTGGGCTAATGTGTTGAGGCAAAAATAAGGGTGACAGCAGACAAACATCTGGCAAACTTTAATGTCAATCAAAAAACTCTTAGTGTTTCCCAAAGCAGATTCTATGGGACAAACGTTTCTTCAGCAGTTTAATTAATTTACATGACTAAAAGCAGACATGGACAAATAGTGGTAAGTGCCACATTAACTTGACTTTGGGGTTGTTTTTTTTTTTTTTTTTTTGCAGAAAGCTTCATGAGGCTCATAATAGATTTTCCCACAAAAGTTATCCTTCTTCTTCTCTTCTTTTTTTTTTTTTTTTTAAGAGCACCTAACAGGTCTTAGGTCCCATAGCACACACTTTGGGAAGCTCTGTTCTAAAAGAAGGAATTTTAGCCGGGCTCGGTGGCTCAGCCTGTAATCCCGCGCCTTTGGGAGGCTGAGGTGAGTGAATTGCCTGAGCCCGCGGGTTCGAGACCCGCCTGGGCAAGCGAGACCTCATCTCTACAATAAATTAAAAAATCAGCCAGGCATGGTAGCACATGCCGTAATTCCGGCTACTTGGAAGGCTGAGGCGGAAGGATCGCTGAAGCCCAGCAGGTCGAGGCTGCGATGGCCGGGAGCGGCCACTGCACTCCAGTCTGGGTGACAGCGAGACTCCAACTCAAATAAATAAATAAACAATAAAAGAAGGAATATTTTTTTCAAAACAAGGCCAATGAAAAATCTGGTCATTAACTCTTGATTCAAAACTAAATACAAATAACAACCACAATAATAATAGTAAATAATACTTGTTAAACATTTATTATGTACCAAGTACCATTATACAAAAGTTTCATTGTTTATCCTTATCAGCCAATAGGTAACTTTTATTATCCCTAATTTATCCGTGTGGAAGAAGATGGACAGAGAGAGGTAAAATTTGTTCAATGTTACAAAGGTAGTAAGTGTTAAGAGTCTGGATTCAAATCCTGTCACTCTGAGCCCAGAACTCTAAAGTATTCCATGCTAAATCTCTCCAAAGAGCAGACACTTAGCTGTCTTAAGAGGATTATTCTGTCCTTAGCAACAACAAGAACATTTAATAACCTCGTTTTTTTTTTTCAGAATTGCATACAAAGGGTCAATGACTGAGGTCCTTAGCTAGTATTTATCCACTTTTACTTCTCCAAAAAGATTCAGATCAAATAACTGCTCTCCAGGAGGGGGGAAACCCAATGCAATTATACTATTTGAAACTGAAGCAAAAACAAAAAGCTTGGGGTGATTTTATTTGTGAATTTTCTAATTAATCTTGACAAAATAAGACATTCATAAAATGGGTGTCAAAAATTTAAAGTCAAACTTAAAAAAAATTATTTTTAGTTGATACTACAGAGGGTGCTGAACTCTATTCTATAATTATAGAATTTCTGCCACGCCTGAGAATGTTCTCAGAGGAAATTTGACTTAGTAGAAGTTAAATTCTTGATTAAAGTTTCAATTACAGTATTTTAAAAGCATGGATTTTTAAAGATTTTCCAAACTTTGTTTTTCTTCGTAGAGAGGTGTCACAAACCCCAAACAGATGCTATATATAATAAGCATGAGAAATACCTTAAAAGGGGAGTCATTCTTTAAAAAATATCCAAGCAACCAAAGTCCTATCTGAAAGGCTTATGAGACCAAGACATTTAACTGCTCCTATAAGAGTAACAATGACAAGAGCTAATACTTTAGGGGCTCTTACTACCTGCTAGACAATGTAACAAGCCATTTACATTTTACTAACGTCATCTTTTCAGTATCACTTTGTTTTTTTGTGGGGCTTTTTTTTTTTTTTTTTTGAGTTGGAGTCTCATTCTATCACCCAGACTGGAGGGCAGTGGCCGCTCCCGGCCACCGCAGCCTCGATCTACTGGGCTCCGGTGATTCTTCAGCCTCAGCATTCCACGTAGCTGGAACTATAGGCGCGTGCTACCACGCCTGGCTAATTTTTTATTTATTGTAGCAATGAGGTCTCACCAAGTTGCCCAGGCGGGTCTCGAACCCGCGGGTTCAGGCAATCCACTCACCTCAGCCTCCCAAGGCGCGGGATTACAGGCTGAGCCACCAAGCCTAGCTTCAGTATCACTTTGAAGAACATACTTTTTATTATCAGTTCTAGAGATGAGGACACTGAAGCAGAGAGATGAATTTGCTCAAGGTCATACAGTTACAAGGAAAAAAACTAGCATTTTGACTCAGGTAATCTGGCTCTAGATCTGGAAGTCATGCTCTAAATCATTTCACAACACTCCCTATTTCAACTTTGTTTATTCCCCCAACCTTAGCCGGGATCATTGAGTTGTATCGTGTACTTTCTAAGAGTTCACAGTGAACACAGAACATTTCCCAGGGTAGGCCATAAAAGCTAGTCTCAAAGCATTTAAAAGGACTGAGATCATACAAAATATGCTCTCCAGTTACAGTGAAATTATACTAGAAATCACTCACAAAAAAATCTGTGGAATTTACAAATATTTGGAAATGATACAACACACTTATAAATAACCTGAATCAAATAAGAGCTTACAAGGGAGATTAGAAAATACCCTGAACAGAATGAGGATGGAAAACACAACATATCAAAATATGTGGAAGGTAGCTAAAGCAATGCTTATAGAAGCAAATCTACTGCATTAAATGATTACACTGGAAATGAAAAAAAGGCTTAAAATCAATAATATAAGCTAAGATCCCACCTTAGAAAAACTAGAAAAGCAAATGAAACTTAAAGCAAATAAAAGGAAGGAAATAACACACAGCAGAAATCAATAAAACTGAAAACTACAAAATTTCTTTTTGTAGAAATCAACAAGCTAGTTCCAAGCTCTGTTTTGAAGCAAAGGAACTATAATAGCCAAAACAATTTTGAGGGGAAAAAAGTCGGAGGAGTCACATGAACTGATTTAAAGACTTACTATACAACTACTGCATTTACAGTGTGAATCAATGAAGACTATAGATAATATTCCATGGAACAGCGATTCCAGAAATCCGCAGATTTGTGATCAACTGACTTTTGACAAAAGTGCCAAAAAGGAAAGGAATAGTCATTTTAACAAATAGTGTTTGAACAACTAGACAACCATGTGTAAAACAACCTATCTCACATTGCATGCAAGAATTACCTCTAAATGGAGCACAAACTTAAATATGAAACTGAAATCCACAAAATGTCCAGGAAAAAACAGAAAGAGTTGTGACACTGGGTTGATAAGAATTTCTTAAGACACAAAACACACAAATCATAAAAGAAAAATAGATAAATCAGACTTCATTAAAATAAAAATTGTTCTTTGAAAGACACTGTCAAGAAAATGAAAAGACAAGCCACAGACTGGGAGAAAATTCTGCAAAATATAATGCATAAATCAGATAAAGAACTGGTAACTAGAATAAATAAATGCCTCCCTCAACTCAATAATAACCCAATTTTAAAAATAAGCAGGCCAGGTGCGGTGGCTCAGCCTGTAATCCCAGCACTTTGGGAGGCTGAGGCAAGAGGATTACCTGAGGCTAGGGGTTCGAGGCCAGCCTGGGCTACTTGGTGAGACCTTGCATCTACAATAAATAAAAAAAATAAGCTGGGTGTGGTAGCATGCACCTGTAATATCAGCTACTTGGAAGGCTGAGGTGGAAGGATTGCCTAAGCCCAGTGTTTAAGTCTGCAGTGGCTGTGAGACAGGTTGTTTTGCAACCATGATTCCAACTAAAAAAAAAAACAAACATTTTTTTGAGTTGGAATCTCCAGCCTTGAGATTCCAACTCAAAAAAATAAATAAAATAAAAATAAACAAAAGATCTGAATACACACTTCACTAAAGAGGAGATAAAGATGGCAAGTAAGTGCATAAAGAGATGCTCAACCATAATTAGCCAGTAGGAAAATTAAAATTACATTGATATACTACTATGCTCCTATTAGAAGGTTTCAAATTAAAAAACAAAATGTGACCATAACAAGTGCCAGCGAGGAAGCAGAGCTACTGGAAGTTTCAAATATTGCTGGTGGGAATGCAGAATGGTACAGCCACTTTAGAAACAGTCTGGCAGTTTCATACCACATGACCCAAGAGAAATAAATACACGTGTCCCCACAAAACTCTGAACATGAATGCTTATAGAAAGTTTATGCAGAATTGCCAAAAACTGGAAACCCAAGCAGATCGACTAGTGAATGGATAAACAACTGTGCAATGAAGTACTACTGCTCAGCAATAAAATGATACAAATTACTGACATGCAACAGGGAGAATCACAAATTAAGCTAAGTACAAGTAGCCAGACTCAAAAGACTACAAACATTATTTCATTTATGAAATTCTGGAAAAAGGTAAAACTAAAAATAGAGAAAACAAATCTATCATTAGGAGCAGAGGGGAGAGGAGGTGATTGATTACAAAGGGGCATAAGGGAGCTTTTTGAGGTGATGGAAATGTTCTATTTCTTTATTGTAGCGATTGGTATAAGACTGAATGCAATGCCAAAATTAGACGAACTGCACACCTTAAAAGGGTAAACTTCACTGTTTGTAAGTTAAACTTTAAGGACTCTTTGTTTTGTTTTGTTTTTTTGAGTCAGGGTCTCACTGTGCCTTCCAGGCTGAAGTGCAGTGGCATGACTGTGGCTCACCATAGCCTCCATCTCCTAGGTTCAGGCAATCCTTCCACCTTAGCCTCCTGAGTAGCTGGGAATATAGGTGCAGGACACCATACCCAGCTAATTTTTGTCATTTTTTTTTTTTTTGTAGCGATGAGGTTGCACTATGTTGCCTAGGTTTGTCTTGAAGTCTTGGCTCAAGCAATTCTCTCACCTCAGCCTCCCAAAGTGCTGGGATTACAGGCAAGAACCACTGTGCCCCGCCAAGAAGAAATCTGACTTTTTTAAAAGTGAAGGGAAAATGACAACTCTGGCTCATGTATTGAGAATGGATTATGGTGCGTAGAGTAGAAACAGAGAAAACAGGTTACTGTAGTAACCCAGGCAAAAGACAATAAATGTTTTGGTTTTTTTGAAGGGCGGAGGGGAATATCACTGCATTCCTTTCTTTTCAGTTGAAAGTCCTATCATGTGGACTATGTGGTGACTCTAGAATGAAGCCCAGACATCAAACAATTCTGCCTATTACAGCTTGACCGGTGTGATGGTTAATACTATAAGATAACCTGACTGAGCCAAGGGATGCCCAGATAGCTGGTTAAACATTATTTCTGAGCGTGACCATTGGAACTGGTGAACTGAGTAAAGCAGATGATTCTCCCCAATGTAAGTGGGCATTACCCAATCCACTGAGAGCCTGAATACAACAAAAACATGGAGGAAGGGCAAATTCGCTCTCTCTGCTTGAGCTGAGATATCCATCTTCTGTCCTTGGACACCTGCACTCGTGGTTCTTGGACTTTCAGACTCAGATAAGGACTTACACCACCAGTTCTCCTGGCTCTTGGGCCTTCTGGACTAGGAATGAATTTTACCACTGACTTTCCTGGTTCTCTAGCTTGCAGATGGCAGACGGAGGGACTCTGCAGTCTCCATAACCGCATGAGCCAATTAGTTTAAATGTTCTATTGGTTCTATTTCTCTGAAGAACCATGATTAATACAATGGATCTATCAGCTCTCATCTCCAAGTTAAGCATGTTTTTCTTTTACAAATGGAAAAAAATATGTCCACTTTCCACAGCTCTTTTAATCAGGTCCCACTCAAACCCCTCTAGAAGAACTTCCTTGAAGTTTCTATTTCTGTATTTCACTCCTTATGTCCTGCCTAACCCACTGTTTATGTGAAGGAGAGGTTAGATACCTTGGGAATTCATGTCTCAGTCACCTGATACAGCTTTCCCTTTCTATTTTGGAGTCTATCACTTCCACTAATAAGTGTGTGCTTAATACTGAGTGACCTCTCACAGAAACAAAGATCCGAGTATCACATGTTCTCACTCATATAATGGACCTTAAACATCCAATGCAATACTATACGAAAATGACTGACCGTACTGGGAAACTATGGTGGGGGGAGGGAGATGGGATTAACAGTAGCAAATATCTGTCTGGGAACGGGGAAACACCCCATATCAACAGGGTGCCTGAATGAAACGCAATTGTATACCTAACCCTTAACTGTACCCCACAACTTCACAATAAAAAATTTTTTAAAAAGTGTGTGCTTAATGAAAACAAAACATAAATTACTTCTCATTTCGCCAATCTCTTCAAGCAGTCATTTCCCCTGTGGTTCTGCAGTTCCTAATCCTTTTTGCAGAGGCTCTCGATTCTCTTGTTTAAACTGACTATCATTTAAATCTGGGAGTTGGGAGAAAGAATCTGATAACAACAAAGCCACCATGCATTCCCATTGAGAGACTTTTTCTTTTTTTTCCTTCTGAAGAGAGAGATGGTCCTGTTCCTACTGCAGTACTGTCACGTAGAAACCAAAATTCTCAACTGACACAACATTTCAGGGCTAATCTAATTCCTAAGAAACTATTGAGCATAATCCCAAACATAAAAAACCAGCAGCAGCTCTTGCCTTTATACCACCACTAATCTGAAATCTCAAACTGGAAATTGTAACTGCTTTGTTTTATTGAGCATTTAATAAGTGTGGGGTGCTGTGATAAATAAGTGCTTTAACTAAATCAACTCATTCAATACTCAAGATAACCCATAACAAAATTATTATTCACAGAAACAGAAGATATTATGTTAACTTTAGAGATAAGCAAACATCAATATTTAGGCAATATACCTTGGAGTATAACATTTAATTAATCTCCAAAGACTATGAGCAATTGGTTTTATCTTATATTATTTTCTGACTCTAACATTAAAAAAGAAGGGAGGAGCTGGGCGTGATGGCTCATACCTGTAATCCCAGCACTTTGGGAGGGGGAGGTGAGAGGACTGCCTGAGTTTAGGGGTTCAAGACTAGCCTGAGCAACATGACGAGACGTCTCTACAATAATTCATAAAATTAGCCAGACATGGTGGCGCATGCCTGTGGGTACAGCTACTTGGAAGGCTGAGGCAGAAGGATCGCCTGAACCCAGCAGGTCAAGGCTGCAGTGGTGTGAGCATGCCACTGCACTCCAGCCTGGGTGACAGAGTGAGACTCTGACTAAAAAAAAAAAACAAACCCCAAAACAAAACAAAAAAACAAAAAGAAGGAAAGGAAGGAAGGAGGCAGGCAGAAATGCACTCCCCACTTAAAGAAAATGGGTTATTTGAAAATGAAAGTGAAATTATTTTTATTTTACTTGGAAATTCTCATATCCAAGGAGGGAAGTCGAGAAAGACTTATAGAAGGTTCAGAGCTTACTATACTATACAGGCACCTGTTTCCATATCCTAGTTTAATATCAGAGCTCTGAGTTGCACAGGAAGACTCTTTAAATTAAAAATAGTCAATGTATTGAACAAATGGCTTACTGAGCCCTTCCTAAACATAAGAAACTATTTTAGGCACAACACCAGCACTATGGGGATCTGGTGATAATTCACTGCTTCTGACCTCAAGATTACAATCTAAGTGGGCAGATAAGATATGCATAAAAAAATTCTAAATACACTAGAAAGAAATCTAAATTTCTTGACCAGGTGTGGTGGCTTACACCTGTAATTCCAGCACTTTGGGAGATGGAGGTGAGAGGATTGCCTGAGCTCAGGGGTTCGAGACCAGCTTGGGCATCTTGGTGAGACAACATCTCTACAATAAATATTTAAAAAGTAATCAGGTGTGGTGGTGTGTGTCTGTAGTTCCAGCTACTTGGAAGGCTGAGGCGGAAGGATCACCTGAGCCCAGTAGGCTGAGGTTGCAAGTAGTCGTGAGAGTGCCACTGTACTCCAGCCTGGAGTGAGACTCCAACTAAAAAAAGAGAAATATAAATTTCAATAAAAAATATACAGCTATAGTTCAGAGAAAGAGGCTGCTTCCAACTGGGAGGTCAAATTAGCCTCTTCTGTAGAGGTAAAATTTGAGTTGTTCTTGAAAGATAAGTAGGATCTGGTTATGTAGAACCCATCAGGGAGAAGAACATTCAGAAGCAAACAATACAACAAGAATGATGGCATACTGACAAAGTATGGGGCATGTGTTAAATACTTTCTTGGAACATAGGTACCACAGAAAGGGAATAGAAGAAAATAAGGCTGACCAGATAGGTTAAATGTGCCTGTGGCAGGCCTTATAAAGGAGAGAGCCTGGATAGGAAACTGTTACAAAACCCTAGAAAGAATACCTGAATCAAGACATATATCCAAAACATTTTAAGAGGTAGAATGGAGAGCATCTGGCAGTGACTTGGCAAGCAGAGCAAGAGAGACATAGGAATCAAACTGGGTAAATCAGAGGATGGTAACAGATTAATAAAAATATGAGACAAACCAGGCGTGGTGGTTTATACCTATAATCCCAGAGCTTTGGGAGGTCAGGCAGGAAGATTGCTTGAGGCTGGTAGTCTAAGCCAGCCTGGGCAACACAGTAAGATCCCATCTCTACAAACAAACAAACAAACAAACAAACAAAAGAGAACAAACAGATGCATGCAAGTAGGGAGAGAGAAAGGAGAGTTGTTCTGTTTTAAATACATACACACACACACACACATACACACACACACACGTGTGTGTGTACTGACCTTCAAGTGACAAAGGGATACTCCAGTGGTAAGATCCACTTTTCATTTATATAACTAAAGTGGGTTGCAAATGCGGGGCTAGAGTTCAGGAATGAGATCTCATATTAACATATATACACATGAAGCTGACTATAAGTGTGCACAGCACTAATCTTTGAAGACTTAGAATAAACATATATCCAAAATTAAACACTTTCACATACACTCTCCTTTAATTTTTATGAGCTAAATAACCTTAAGAGATCAATACTATTGTGACTATTTTCTGAAATTATGGTATTTGGCCCGTAAATTCTTCCTAGCTAACGTATTCACAGTTGGAACTAGTTTTATATTAACCACAATCTGATGAATGCAGAAACAAAGGTAACCTCGCCTTGGATGGAATTTTAAGTCTTCCGTTCAAAATGGGCAACCAAGATAGTATGAGAATCTTTCAGTTCTTTTTTTTTTTTTTTTTTTTTTTGAGTTGGAGTCTCATTCTGTCGCCCAGACTGGAGTGCAGTGGCCGCTCCCGGCCACCGCAGCCTCGACCCGCTGGGCTCCAGGCGATCCTTCCGCCTCAGCCTTCCAAGTAACTGGAACTACAGGCACGCGCTACCACGCCCGGCTGATTTTTTGATTTATTGTAGAGATGGGGTCTCGCCAAGTTGCCCAGGCGGGTCTCGAACCCGCGAGCTCAGGCCTGATCTCTTTAGTGCAATTGTGTGCTAACCAGTTCCAAGCCAACTGTGCCCATGGTAACAAGTAGGCAGGCAACGGGATGGTGAGATGTACTCAGTGGTTCACGAAGTCAGTTTAGTTTAGTTGTCTCCAACAAGGGCTGAACTGGGCTGTGAGTAGGGGTGGCTGGTGGAGATTTTCCCTCTGATGTACCCTTTGAGACTGCCCATGAAAAACTTCCATGAGAACACCTTAACATTCAGGAGATGGGAGGCAGATAAAAACCACAGATGTTGCCAAAGAAAGAGATGTTAGATATGTATGCTAAAACAAAAGAATACATTTCCTCCTCACTGTCCAGGTGACACATTCTTTTGCAATCAAACATATTCTCCTTTCCTTCCAGAATACACAGAGATCAGCTGTGCTATTTTTCACCATTAGTATGAAAACCACTAAATGAAGGTCCTATGCTACTCTGGCTTAACCAAAGATAAAGACAACTTTTTGCGTTTCACTTTTTGCATTCTTTCCATTAACAAGTAATAAAACGTGTGTTCATAATTGTGTGCACATGGTAGGTAAAATGTGCCGAAACTATGCAGTAATAAACCTTTCAAATCATCACGTGGAATTTGAGACATTTTATAAAAAATAAGCCTCCAACTAATAATTGAAACATACATTTCAGAATTATGGTACTTTAGAAATGGACGAGAATCAGTCCAAATTTATTTTACAAAGGTGAAGAACGAGGTTCTAGCTGCTTAGTTTGCACTTGCTGTCATGTTCTCTCCTTATTTTGAGCCTCTTCTATATTAACGTGGTACTATGTATCAGCTATCTATGTACATCTTATTTGCCCTGTTAGAACACAATCTCCTTGGATAACAGGGACCTTGTTTTAACTTTCTCTTAAAGATGTCTAACAATATGCCCTACACAGAGAGTGCACAGTAAATGTTTGTGAAATCAGTTATCACCCAGAAAGGCAAGTAGGCAGGAAACTCTTGGCCAAAAAACATATTACTCTAATTGCAGAGTGAAAAATTCATCACTATATTTGAAGCCACATCTACACTTAATCATCCCCGTGATTTACTATACCTCTCTAAGCATGTATTCCCCACTGAGCAATAGCTCTGGTCATCTCTCATTCCAGAAATCTAGGAAAGCTTATTCATTACAGTGTAACAGACGATCAAGAATTCTGCCAATGAAGTCTAGGACCTAATCTCTGATCTGTTATACTGCCACTCTCACAACAAAATGAAGTAAGTTTTAGATTTTATAGTCAGGACAATCTTAAGAGAAAATGTTCTTCTGGTTTTATTTCCTTAGCTGAAAATAATGTATCTTTCCTTCTTTTCCCTCCTAAAAGGTATCTTCTATGAAACTGAAAATATCTTAAAAGCAATATCCTTATGCCTTTACCTTAAAAGCTTAATGTAAAGAGGAAAATCTGTGTGGTCTCTCAAAGTTAGTACTATAGAAATCTGGAATGATGAACACAAGTCCCTGTTATTTTAAGATCACAAGAAATAGCTAGCCTGGGAAAATGAAAGAGAGGTGAACCATTCCTAAGGTCTTAACAGCCACTTCAAGCAACCACTTGTTCTGCAAATACCACAGGCCCCTCGGGAATCCTTAGATTTGGTTGATAACTTGAACTCCGGCAATTTCCTCTGCAATAGTACTGTTCTATTTGAAACGGCATTAACAACAGAAAACTATGCAAGCATATCACATTCTACTTTGTACTTTTTATGGAATTCAAACTAATGCACAGCTAAAAAATGAAGTAAGGTGACATTTATAACAGATCTGAGCAGACACATATGCCATTATCTGTAATTCAACGATCTGTTTCGAGTGCAGCAGTGAATTGTCTGTAAAACTGGCCATAAACAATATCTCCCATCCCTGCATTCATCTGCTGCTCCTCCCACCAAAAGGGGGGAGTCTATTTCCCCTCCCCTTGAATTTGGGATACCCTTGAGATTTGCTCCAATCAACAGACTGCTACAGGATGTGAGACTGTGCCAATTGTGGACCTAGATTGAAAGAGATCTGGCAACTTCCATTTTTGCTTTCTTAGAGTCCTGAGCTGGCATGTAAGGAAGTCCAGGTTCTCCTGTAGGAACAAAAGACCACATGGAGAGAGAGATCTGGCAGACTACATGTGACAGGCCATGGGGAGCAGCACTTAAGACACCACAGCCAAAAGCCAGTACCAAGGCTCCAGGCATGTGAATGAGACCATCTTGGATCTTCCAGTCCCAGTCCAGTTCACCAGATACCATGCAGGGCAAAGCAAAACCAATCCACCTGAGCCCTGCCCAATGGCAGATTCAAAGAATCATAAGCAAATACAACTTTTCTGAGAGAACGGAACTTTAGAAATGGCAGGCAGATTAGTGATTGCCAGAGGATAGGGAACCAGGGTGAGAATGTAGTACCTTGAGGGAGGCGAGTATGGGGTGTACTTACACAAAAGGGCAACACAAGGGGAACTTTCTTTTTTTAGTCAAAATACTGCAATACTGGGTGGTTTCGTTGTTGTTGTTGCTATTTATTTATTTCAGTAGCTTTATGGAGTACAAATAGTTTTTGGTCTGGGCTCTAAGTGTACCCACCACTCCACCTATGCACATTGTATCTGATAGATGATTTTTCATTCCTCTACCTTCTGAGTCTCTCCCTCTTTTTTTTTTTCTTTGCCGATCCCCAGGGAAACTTTTAATGTTAGTTCTACTCACTACCATGACTGTGGTGGATATACAAAAATGTAGACAAGTGATAAAATTATACACATCTTAACATGCATGCATGTGCACACATACACATGAGAATACATGAGTGCAAATAACTGGAGAAATCTGAATAAAATCAGTTTATTGTATCAATGCCAATATCCTGGTTGTGTTATAGTTTTGCAAAAAGTTACCATTGGGAGAAACTGGGCAAAGAATACAGAGTACACAATAACTATTTTTTTACAGTGACGTGATTATCTCAACTAAAATTTCTATCAAAAATTGTTATATTAAATTACTAGGTTTTAAAGTAGTCTGTTACACAGAATAGATAACTGATACAGAGCAGTAATATTTTATTGTAACTTGTTAGCTCAGATTTATCAGAAAAGACTAACTGGCTGTATACCTGATGTTACCAGGAGCTATATTATTAATATAGTACATTATCTTTGCCTAGTTTATTTGCATTTGACCAAACAGTTCTCAGTTACATGCAATGATTATGCCTTCAACTGAACAGGAAAAAAATGAGAGATTAAAGGCAGTCATGGAAAAGGTTAATACTGTCAAAGAAACACTTTCCTCACATTTTAACAACCTCGAAATTGGAGTTTATTTTATAAGTGGCAGCTTTCTTAGTAATACACAAATGTTAAATAAACGGTCTTCAATTAGCTGAAATATGTGATATTAAAATCTGAGCTCTTCTTGAGTCCAAATATGTATTTAGCTGCATTTCAAAATATAAGATCTTCAAATTGTCAATAACGCTTTTCAGCACTTTATTTGTACTTATTCTTTACATTTAAACAGCAATCTTCCATGTATTATTTGGAGGGAATGAGATCCCTACAAGTCAGTAGATAACTTCAACTACCACAATTCATTTAGTAATTTAAAAACCCCACTTAAAAAGAAAGAAAAACAAAAACAAAGCCCCTACAACTTGGCAGAGACCCCAAGCTTCCTCCCAACATTTATTTTTGGTAACAGAATCCTGATTTTTAAAATAATGCATTTCCCAGCTGAACTCGGTGGCTCAGCCTGTAGTCCCGCGCCTTGGGAGGCTGAGGTAAGAGGATTGCCTGAGCCTGCAGGTTCGAGACCCATCTAGGCAACTTGGCAAGATCTCATCTCTACAATAAATCAAAAAATTAGCTGGGCGTGGTAGTGCGCACCTGTAGTTCCAGTTACTTGGAAGACTGAGGCGGAAGGATTGCCGGAATCCAGCAGGTTGAGGCTGCAGTAGCCAGGAGTATGCCACTGCACTCCAGTCTGGGTGACAGAGTGAGACTCCAA
This sequence comes from Carlito syrichta, assembly GCF_000164805.1. Classification (NCBI taxonomy): domain Eukaryota; kingdom Metazoa; phylum Chordata; class Mammalia; order Primates; family Tarsiidae; genus Carlito; species Carlito syrichta. The sequence continues at coordinate 78,744 of NW_007260039.1, read as the reverse complement.
CTCAAAAAAAAAAAAAATGCATTTCCCAACCTTTCTTGCAGTTATGCTACTACTTCCAGTCTGCCTACTTCTTGCCATATTTTATATAATAAAAATGAATTACTTGGTTTAAGCTAGTGTTATCCTGAGTTTTTCTTATTATACATAGACAGACCTAATCCTAACACATAAGCTTACAAGAGTGTTATCCAATATGTATTACATGGAATCTCGTTTTCCAAAATATCCTTTTCTTGTGGAAAAGGATGCCACAGTTAAATCCAAAGGAAAGCACCATCTTATCCATTAAAACCTAAATTCCTCAAAGTCTACAAAAATCACTTCCCTACCACATGGGAAACTCTCAGAAAGACAAAAAACAAATTTACAACCCCCCCCCCCCCCAGGGTAAGCATCTGTTTTATTCAGATCTGGGTGACTCTGAGGCTGCAGGTAGCCGATTTTGCAGGAAATTTGATGCCTGCATGTCTTCCTGTTTCACCCTCTTAAGAATCTGCTCCTGTAAATGGAGCATCACAACTCATCCTTGATGTCAAAATGGGTTTGGTCTTCAGGCCTGAAGTCCAGGTTGGGGCTGCTGTCCTCGTTGAGATTTCTCTGGGCTGTGTAGCCAACGATGGGGTATTTGGCTTTGTACACTTTGGCAAAGACATCATCCAGGGACTCCAGCTCCTTGGCCATGAGGTCTGTAGTGTCATGGGTGGGGTCTACAGGATCCAGGGACATCCTGGCCACCCCTCGAATGAAGTCCTTCCAGTCAAGGCAGCGTAGGGGGCACCTCGTCTATAAAACTCTTTTCCATAAGTGACATCAAACACCACTCCTTTTACTGCCAAGTAGATGGGCTGATCTTCCTCCTCCCTACTGTAATGGGCTAGTTCCCCCTCAGTGAAGAGCCACACGGGGAACCCTTGCTTGGCAGGGCACGACGCCTAGCCTAGCTGAGCAAAGCCAAGATAAGTTGGAACTGCACCAACTTGCAGACCCATAAGAGTGAAAATAAATGTTGTTGGTTATAATTCATTGAGATTTCATTATTTGTTATACAGCAAAAAAAAAAATTAATAACAATAGCTATACATGAAAAGTTACTAGACCAGACAATTCATATGGTATATATAATATGTAGAAACTCGATGCCTATCTACATTCTTTTCTTTTCACTAAGGCCCAGAGGAGGTTGTTATAGCTACCCTTATTTACTCCTTTGCCTTTTTACTTATTAGAATTAGCTGGAAGAGTCATACAGAGATGCTGTTGGAGAAGAAACTCAGATTGTACAAAAAAAAAAATCCAACCATTTTATCAAATGAGGGACTATCACTGAGGAAAAATAAAGCATTCTTAATTGTGACAGGTATTTCTTCAGTATTAAAACTCAGACACAGTGAATATGAATACAGCTGACATTTACCACTTAAAACAAAGAAAACACATTAAGCAAGGCTATAAAATGCTTTACCAAAACAAGTGCTTAAGAATAAAAAGGCATAGACAGACATATAAAGGATCCTTAGGAAAGTCTAGAAAAAAGAAAGGGTCTCTCGAAAAAAGATCGGCTTTCTGAAATCAGTAGGTTCTCAGATACAGGCACAAGTGCAGTGAAAAATGCATTTATTTTTTTTCCTTACCAGCTCTACAAAGAGGTGTCACTCTGTAGTGCACTTCTGTTGGATATTTTTCCAGGATACATTCTTCTTTTCTCTCCTAGCAGAACCTTGACTTGGATTGTATCTCTTTCCAGCTCTAGCTTATCCCAAACTGCAACCAAAGATGAGCAAACAACTCAGGCAGATCAATCAGGGCCAATAAGATTTCATTTTGGGACTTCTGTTTAAGCCATCAGGGAATTCTGTCTTAGAGTGGAGGATCAAGTCTTGGCTGAAGCCAGTATTACCCAAACTTTTTAGTTACTATACTAGAAAAGTCTCATTATTGTTTAAGCCATTGGACTTTCTGTCCTATTATTTGTGTCCAAACATTCAGTTGATAAAAATTTTAGCATAACCAAGAACAAATGCAAAATTAGAATTAGGGGTGTTACCAAAGTATATAGTTATCATTCTAAGAAAGCAGGCAGACAAAAAAACCTGATTAGCTTTCCTGAACTCATCTTAAATTTAAGAGTCTTTCTCTTTAAATAATGAAATGTAGGAAACAGCATATTCATATCCATAGCTCTGTGGCTAAATGATTTTTCAGTATGTACATATATCTGACACATTCACCAGACTAGTCAACAACTATATTCTTTAAGAAACAATAAGACAGACTGCAAAATGGTGCAGTTACTTTGGAAAATAGTCTGGCAATTCCTCAAACTGTTAAACATCAAGTTACTATATGACCCAGCAATTATAATCCTAGGCATATAGTCAAGAGAATTGAAAACATATGTTCCACCCCCACCCCTACACGTACACAAATGTTCAAAGCTGCAGCATTCATGATAACCCAAAGCTGGAAACAACACAAATGTCTATCACTGAGGAATGGGTAGACAAATTGTGCTGTATTCGTGCAATGGAATATTTTGGGCCACACAAAGGAATGAAGTACTATACTGAAACTTGCTACAACATGGATGAATCTTGAAAACATTAAGCTAAATGAAAGAAGTCAGACACAAAAGGCCACAAATTGGACGGGTTTGTTTATATGAAATGACTAGAATAGGCAAATAAGGAGAGACAGAAAGGTGGTTGCTTAGGGGTGGAGTTGGGAGGATAGGAGAATGGAAAGTGACTTTTGAGTATGTAGGAGGGGGTGAAAGTTAGACAGGAACAATGACTACACAACTAAAAACCACATAATTGTATAATATAAAATGGTGAATTTTATGGCTCGTGAAAAGCTGTTATTTAAAAAAGAAACAATAAGATAAAAGGTTTTGAGTTACTAAAATCTTTATTATTCACTGGTTTTCTTTGCTAGTGCTCTTGTAAGTAAAAGGAATAGTCTATATATAGGTAAAATAGATGCAAAACATCTGGATTGTATACCCACCCCAACTCACTTTTTCATCATTGTAGACTTCTGAAAACTTCATGCTATGGAAGTATGAGAAATAAAAGGCCAAGTTACATATTTCCCCTAGAAGAGTGAAAAGAGAAACTGCCTCAGTTTGTTCATTCATGTGAATTGTATTAAATTACTTGACAGTGTAAGTCAGAAGTTCTGAAATATGAAACAAAATGTATTAATTGGTCAAGTCCCAGTCTGTGCTTTATACAATCAACACAATGTTACAAAAACAAGTACCCATTGTTACAGAAATCTATTCAAGCCAGGCTCGGTGGCTCAGCCTGTCATCCCGCGCCTTTGGAAGGCTGAGGTGGGTGGATTGCCTGAGCCTGCGGGTTTGAGACCCGCCTGGGCAGCGAGACCTCATCTCTACAATAAATCAAAAAATCAGCCGGGCGTGGTATTACATGCCTGTAATTCCGGCTACTTGGAAGGCTGAGGCGGAAGGATCGCCGGAGTCCAGCAGGTAGAGGCTGCGGTGGCCAGGAGCGGCCACTGCACTCCAGTCTGGGTGACAGAGTGAGACTCCAACTCAAAAAAAAAAAGACATTATTCAGTTTCTGAGTTTGGAAAGGGAAAGGTCAGGCACAGAATGATAACTGAATTTTCCTTTGGTCTGAGAGGCTTAATATCTTATAAGTTAGCACTTACAACTTCCTGCAAACCAAAATAAGCATCAATATAACATAGCTTTCTGCTTTATCACTCATCAACAGCAGGAATTACAGAATTATTAGCTTGTACATTTAAATGTGCACTGATAAGCCAGGTGCGGTGGCTCACGCCTATAATCCCAGGACTTGGGGAGGCTGAAGTGAGAGAATTGCCTGAGCTCACGGGTTCGAGACCAGCCCAGGCAACTTGGTGAGATCTCATCTCTACAATAAATCAAAAAATTAGCTGGACATGGTGGCACTTGCCTGTAGTTCCAACTGCTTGGAGGGTTGAGGCGGAAGGATCGCCTGAGCCCAGCAGGTCGAGGTTGCGGTGGCTGTGAACGTGCCGTAGGCAACAGAGTGAGACTTCAAATAAATAAAATTAAATAAAATAAATAAATAAGCAAGCAAGCACTGGCTGGTACCATTAGGCATTTAAGGCAAAATTTGACACCAAAATATTTATTATGTCCAAAGTTTCTATCATGCCCCAGGATTTCTTACTACTTGGAATAGTAAATCTGAGGATCTGCAGGCTGAATTAATTTTGATCACCAATATAGTCTGCCTGCATATAGAAGTCCAGACAAAAAATAAAGCATAGCTAAAAACTGTGATGGCAAGAAGAAAAAGCTGGGCTCGGTGGCTCAGCCTGTAATCCCGTGCTTTTGGGAGGCTGAGGTGAGTGGATTGCCTGAGCCGCGAGTCCGCGACCCACCTGGGCAACTTGGCAAGACCTCATCTCTACAATAAATCAAAAATTAGCCAGGCGTGGTAGCATGTACCTGTAGTTCCAGCTACTCGGAAGGCTGAGGCAGAAGGATCGCTGGAGCCCAGCAGGTCGAGGCTGCGGTGACCGGGAGCGTGAAGGTGGCCGGGAGCGTGGCGGTGGCCGGGAGCGTACCACTGCCCTCCAGCCTGGGTGACAGAGTGAGACTTCGACTCAAAAAAAAAGAAAAAATGGGCTCAATTTCTAAAATTGTGGGCCAGAATCACACAAAGGAAGCTGAGACTTTTTAGGCATAGCAAGAAGAGGGAATATAGTCATAAACATCCCCTGATGGTGTACGTGATTGCTAAAATAATGTCAACAAGCACTAAAAAGTTAGACAAGTATCAGAAACTCTTGCTCCACAATTAAAGATAATGATAGAATAAGATACTATACACCAAGAGGCTACAGATGGGGGGAGAAGAGTTTACTGATAGCTTATAAAATGTTCCTATAAAAAATGGTCCTGAAGAAATTATTTTTTTAAAATAGTGGAAAGGGGAAAAACATAATGTCTTAGTCTATTCGGGCTGCTATAACAAAATACCTTAAACTGGGTAATTATAAACAACAGAAATTGATTTCTTATAGTTCTAGAGATTGGAAAGTCCAAGATCAAGGTACGAACAGACTGTCTAATGAGGACTCCAACTCTGCTTCACAGAGGGTATCTTCTTGGTGTCCTCACATGGCAGAAGATGCTATCTAGCACTTTGGAGCCTCTTTTATAAGGGCACTAATCCCATTTAGAGGGCTCTATCTGTATCACTTAATTACCTACTTTAGGCTCCCATCTCTTAATAACACTGGGAATTAGGTTTCAGCATATGAATTGGGGGTTGGGGGAAAACACATTCAGATCATAGCACACAGTATTGATTACAGAATCCTCAATAAACATTCACAGTAGATGGAAAAAATACCAAGGAGGCACTTTTTAAAGGAAAGGACTTGCTAATTAGTGATTTGGAAGCTGCAGGAGACAGTACACACAAACTTCTACTATGTATTAGCACTATTTCTAACTTGAAATATATTAAATTACAGCCTCAAACTAGTTGATTGAATCACTTAGCACATCCCCAGAAGTGCAGTTACATGAAGGACCTCCATGGCTGTGCCTCATTAAATAGCATTTATGAAGCAAAAGGATCACACACAGTTCTACTACATGCCTCGGCCCACAACTAGAAGATATACATATATAAATTATACAATGGCATTTCTGTAGACTCACATTAGATACAAAGTGCATATCTGTTTCTCCCTTTCTCCTCAGAAAACATATTCACAATGTAATCCTTTGTGATTTAGAGTTGTTTATAATCACTGACTCCTTCCTCACTTATTTTTTTTTCTTTTTTTGAGTTGGAGTCTCACTCTGTCACCCAGACTGGAGTGCAGTGGCCACTCCCGATCACGGCAGCCTCAACCTGCTGGGCTCCAGCGATCCTTCTGCCTCAGCCTTCCAAGTAGCCAGAACTACAGGCACGCGCCACTACGCCCGGCTAATTTTTTGATTTATTGTAGAGATGAGGTCTCACCAAGTTGCCCAGGCAGGTCTCGAACCACGGGCTCAAGCAATCCACGCACCTCACCTCCCAAGGCACAGGATTACAGCCTGGGCCACCGAGCCCCGTTCTTCCTCACTTCTATCCTCTCCTTAACTCATTCATATCTACTGAGAATGTTCTTGTCAAGACTGTGAGTGACTTTCAAAGCCAATGTCCTTGCTGCTCTTTTTTTAACTTAACCTCTCAAAAGTATTTGACAGTATCCATCCCTCCTTTAAATTTTCAACTTTGATTTATCTGACACCACAATCTACTTGTTTCCTCCCACCTCACTGGCTGTTCCTACTCAGTCAACTCTACCAGATCTTTCTCTTAGAGTCCCCAGAGCACTAGGTTCCTCCTTTCTCAATGTACACAATCTCCATAATGATCTTATCAGGTCCAATGGTTTTAAACATTTGTTCTCTGCTGCTTCATCTTAAACCCACATGTAGCCCTGGTCTCTTCCTGGAACTCCAGTCATATATTCGATTGCTAATGTGATATCTCCAATTGGCTCACTAATAATAGGTATCTCAAAAACTGGACAAAATAGAACTCTTGATTTTCCTCAAAAACCTGCCCAAGTTTTTACCATATCAGTAAAGGCATCATCCACCCTGGTACTGAAGGCAGAATCTATAACACAAGTAAATCAACCACACCTTCAAGACATTGCCCAAATCCTTCCACTTCTCTTTAACTCCATTATTAACACCCTAATTCAAGTCACTATCAACTCTATTCTGAACTACTGCAGTAGCCTCCTAACTGGTCTTACTTCCATTCTCCTCCCTGCAATACATACACAATCATTTATTCCTAAACTGCATTGTCACTTCTCTGTTTAAAATTCTCCAATGGCCTCCCATCATACTGATAAAAACCAAGCTCCTGTCTACCTATTTAACCTCAATCTCATCCTTATTTCTTGATACCAACTTCATACACAACACCATTGCCCTGTGCCATTTCAACACAAACACTATGTCAGTTTCAACTGGACTTCTTTCTGTTTTTGAATACCTACCTCATTTCCACTTCAGGACTATTCTCTCTGCTTAGAATATATGTCCTATAATCTTTGTATGGCTGGCTCTTTCTTGTCATTCAGATAGCAGTTTAAATCTCACCTCAGACAGGCATATCCTGCTTACTCAATTTCAGAGCCACTTCAAATTGCTATTTTAATTATTCCATTTTAATCATCTGTTTAGGATTCATTATTGATATTTTTCTTAAGATAGCTCCATGGGAGTAGGGTCCTTGATGCCTTGTTCACTGCTGTATCCCCAGCACCTAGAACAGTGCCTGGTATATAACAAGAGCTCAGCAAGCATTTTAAATGACTGAAAAGTTGAAAAGTAGGGACATTCCAAGAGTACTGATAAAATTGATGTCTAACTTTATAAATTCTCTTCAAGTATATGCACAGAAGGGCATCATTTGTTTAGTGTGTCATTTAATTTTATCAAAGATATATGCCTAGCTCTTTAAATAGATTTTTAATTATGTTAAATGCAACAGAATCTGCCGGGCTCGGTGGCTCAGCCTGTAGTCCCAGCTCTTTGGGAGGCCGAGGTGAGTGGACTGCCTGAGCCCATGGGTTTGAGACCTGCCCGGGCAACTTGGCGAGACCTCATCTCTACAACAAATCAAAAATTAGCTGGGCATGGTAGTG
>NW_007260039.1:64762-71024 GCF_000164805.1 Carlito syrichta | reverse complement strand
AGACTCAAACCCAAACTCAAAAAAAAAAAAAAAAAAGCAATAGAATCTTACTGTTTTAATTTGATGAAATAACCTACAGTGTCTGGTTTTCTTACATAGTTGCTAGATATTTCAATTTATAATAGTTGTCTTAGAACTATAAAGCCCAAACATGTTTTACTCTATAAAAGCTACAGAGATTAAAACAGTAAGCTAGCGATGTTTTACTTATGTTATTTAAGACTGGAAAGAGAAAAAAAGTTCATAAAACTGAAGTTTTTTAAAACTTGCAACAAATTAGACAAAATTTCTTAAGAATACAATAACAAAAATCCCAGGAAAAATCGTTGTTGTTTTTTTTAAGTTGAGGTGTCACTCTGTCACCCAAGTTGGAGTACAGAGGCATGTTCATGGCTTACTGATGCTTTGACCTCCTGGACTCAGGCAATGCTCCTACCTCAGCTTCCCAAGTAGCTGGAACTATAGGCATGGGCCACCACCACACCTGGCTAACTTTTTGTTGTTTTGTAGAAATGAGGTCTTGTTATGTTTATGTTGCCCAGGCTGGTACTGAAAATAAAGCAATCCACCCACCTCAGCCTCCCAAAGTACTGGGCTTAGAGGTGTGAGCTACCGCACTGGCCTCGTTTTTTTTTTTTAATTAAAAAAATGGCTTGGAGAAAACTGACAAAATGGAATGAAAGTAGCAGAGTTTTGTGTACTTAGCTAAGCCATTTTTAAAGTTTCTAAATTGGTTTCACAGAAATTCTTGGAACAGATTTCATATTTTTGCTTGCCAGATAGAGGGCAAGAATAGAAAACTTAACAGAGTTCATAGGGTTGGAATTGTGAAGTCTTCTCTCAGGCCCTCATCTGGGTATTTATATTGTGACAGCAAGCTCTGTGGTTTAGCCTGTGCAGTAATTAAGTAGTGTGTTTATTATAAATTAAATCTCAATGGACTTTGCTAAGATTTTCCCTCAGGCTCAGGAAAAAATAAAATAGGACTTTTACTTATAAACACAAATAAATCTTCAAAGTTTTATGTTATTGCATATCTGCACTGATAGCTTCCAGTTTCGTTACACACAGAACCAAATGTTAGGAAAAGAGAAAAGGAAATTTAAACAAAAGAAACCAAAAGAAAGGAAGACACAACATTGATTTCAACACTAACTAGACAGAAAGAAAAAGAGAAAAAGAGGAAGACAAATTTAGTGTCTCTCTAGTGAGACTAGAAATAGGTTTATTTTTTATTTTTAAGGTAACCATCAGACTGGCTTTTAACCTGATTAAAAATAGGGCTAATATTCATAATTAATGTTTCATAGCAGAGCACTGTCTTCCTGACCTCCTGTACCTGGACACCATAACCATCTTGGGTATATCCCCTTGCTTTAAAAATGTCACAGTGAATCTGAACTGTGTTCATTTTAACTAATGAGATAAAGGGGATAAACAGTGGTTTGGACAGAGAGTGATTTTTATAAGCAGTTGAATGTCTGATGACAGAAAAAGTAAGGCATTATATTTTTTTAAAACCCCAAAAAACTAATTTTTCTTCAACACTGGTATGAGATGAGAAGGTGGTGTATGGGCACAAGAGCAGATTCTGATCTGTACTATTTACCATCTCCTGTGAACTGGGCACCCAGAATCTATTAAAGGGAAAGAAGATGCACTAGGACTGCCTTGACAGAAACTCAAGACTGTATTAGTTGGCACTGTAAGCAAAGTTGTACTTGCAATGTTTTTCTCCAAAACTCACTTTCTAATGTACCAGGATCAGGATATAAATCTCAAGGAGTCAGAAAGGTCAAACCACAGTCATCAGATTAAGGATTTACAGGGATGGATATGGTTCCAGAGTTATTCTCACACTCACAGAACTAAGACTTCAAGTTAAAGTGCTTCCACACAGAAGGGGGTCCGAGGAGAGGAATACAAGCACTGCTATTTCTTGTCCAGTTTTACTGAGAATAGTGGTATCTTTTAACAGAATGGCAAGGGTTTATTTTTAACCAATTTACTTGCCCCCACCCTGCAATGTGAGCTAGCCTAATGAGTATTTTAGAATTCCTGTAATAGTTTAGCCATCTGCATATTTTATTCTTATAATTAATCTATACATTTAAGATCAGAGAGCCCAGGTGCAGTGGCTCAAGCCTGCAATCCTAGCATTTTGGGAGGCCAAGGCAGGAGAATCGTTTGAGTCCAGGAGTTCAAGACCAGTCTGGGCAACATAGCAAGACCTCATCTCTACAAAACAATAAAGAAAAAATTAGCTAGGTGTGTTGCTGCGTGTCTGTAGTCCCAGCTACTTGGGAAGCTGAGGTGGAAGGATTACTTGAGCCCAGGAGGTTAAGGCTGCAATTAGCCATGGCTGTGCCACTGTACTCAGGTCTGGGCAACAGAATGAGACCCTAACTTAAAAAAAAAAAAAGTCTGAATGAAACGTAATTGTACACCTAACCCTTAACTGTACCCCACAAAACCATAATAAAAAATACTGATTAATAATAAAAAAAGTAAAGAAAGTTACATTTGGAATTTTTATAACTACTGATCTGATTGCTCCATTTCAAAAGTCACACTTAAATCCAAAAGGTTACAGAGGGAAAAGTTAGGCTTCTTAAACATACTTTAAATTACTACTCTTTCAGCACATCGCAGTACATCTAAACTATAAGGAAAACAATTCTTTAAAAATTTGTACATAGTCTGGGCATGGTGGCTCATGCCTATAATCCCAGCACTTTGGGAGGCAGAGTTGAGAGGATTGCCTGAGCCCACGTGTTTGAGACCAGGCTGGGCAATTTGGTGAGACCTCATCTGTTTGATTAAAAAAAAGAAAAAAATTAGCTGGGCCTGTAGTTCCAGTTAAGGATCACCTGAGACCAGCAGGTCGAGGCTGTGGTGGACGGTAGTGTGCCACTGCCCTCCAGCATGGATGACAGGGTGAGACTCCAACACTCACACACATAAATCTGTACATAAACTATTCTATGTATAATAACATTCATGATCAAATAACAACAAGCTACAGATGATCTGCATGACAATATTTTTTTTCTCTCCATCTTTCAGGACCCAGGACCCAGGATGTAGTACAAACTTGATTACTGTGTAAATATTTTTACATTACTAAAACTAAAGCTACACTTTATCCCTAACATTTTCCTTTCCCTCTAACAAAGCTACCAGAGACAGTATCAACTCAAAAAAGCTTTATTGTATAGTAAAGCATCTAAACTGGTAGAACAGTTTCCTAAGCTACTTTATTGTTTAAGTGACTATTACTAGATTAATGAGTCACCACAGAGACAGGTGGAATAGGGTGATCTGTCTCCACTAGTAAATGATTAAAATAGCCTGGGCAGTTAGGTTACCAATATATAGCAAATAAAGGTAAAATCATAAGTTTTACTTAGAATATCCAAATAGCTCTAAAAAAAAGCCCAGAGAGCATCATATTCTGTATGAAGTGACATCTGAGAATATGCCTAAGAAAATGTCGCCAGGCTCGGTGGCTCAGCCTGTAGTCCCGCGCCTTTGGGAGGCTGAGGTGAGTGGATTGCCTGAGTTCGCGGGTTCGAGACCCGCCTGGGCAGCGAGACCTCATCTCTACAATAAATCAAAAAATCAGCCGGGCGTGGTAGCGCATGCCTGTAATTCCAGCTACTTGGAAGGCTGAGGCGGAAGGATCGCCGGAGCCCAGCAGGTCGAGGCTGCGGTGGCCAGGAGCGGCCACTGCACTCCAGTCTGGGCGACCGAGTGAGACTCCAACTCAAAAAAAAAAGAGAAAATGCCGGGCTCGGTGGCTCAGCCTGTAATCCCGCACCTTTGGGAGGCTGAGGTGAGTGGATTGCCTGAGTTCGCGGGTTCGAGACCCGCCTGGGCAGCGAGACCTCATCTCTACAATAAATCAAAAAATCAGCCGGGCGTGGTAGCGCATGCCTGTAATTCCAGCTACTTGGAAGGCTGAGGCGGAAGGATCGCCGGAGCCCAGCAGGTCGAGGCTGCGGTGGCCAGGAGCGGCCACTGCACTCCAGTCTGGGCGACCGAGTGAGACTCCAACTCAAAAAAAAAAGAGAAAATGCCGGGCTCGGTGGCTCAGCCTGTAATCCCGCACCTTTGGGAGGCTGAGGTGAGTGGATTGCCTGAGTTCGCGGGTTCGAGACCCGCCTGGGCAGCGAGACCTCATCTCTACAATAAATCAAAAAATCAGCCGGGCGTGGTAGCGCATGCCTGTAATTCCAGCTACTTGGAAGGCTGAGGCGGAAGGATCGCCGGAGCCCAGCAGGTCGAGGCTGCGGTGGCCAGGAGCGGCCACTGCACTCCAGTCTGGGCGACCGAGTGAGACTCCAACTCAAAAAAAAAAGAGAAAATGCCGGGCTCGGTGGCTCAGCCTGTAATCCCGCACCTTTGGGAGGCTGAGGTGAGTGGATTGCCTGAGTTCGCGGGTTCGAGACCCGCCTGGGCAGCGAGACCTCATCTCTACAATAAATCAAAAAATCAGCCGGGCGTGGTAGCGCATGCCTGTAATTCCAGCTACTTGGAAGGCTGAGGCGGAAGGATCGCCGGAGCCCAGCAGGTCGAGGCTGCGGTGGCCAGGAGCGGCCACTGCACTCCAGTCTGGGCGACCGAGTGAGACTCCAACTCAAAAAAAAAAGAGAAAATGCCGGGCTCGGTGGCTCAGCCTGTAATCCCGCACCTTTGGGAGGCTGAGGTGAGTGGATTGCCTGAGTTCGCGGGTTCGAGACCCGCCTGGGCAGCGAGACCTCATCTCTACAATAAATCAAAAAATCAGCCGGGCGTGGTAGCGCATGCCTGTAATTCCAGCTACTTGGAAGGCTGAGGCGGAAGGATCGCCGGAGCCCAGCAGGTCGAGGCTGCGGTGGCCAGGAGCGGCCACTGCACTCCAGTCTGGGCGACCGAGTGAGACTCCAACTCAAAAAAAAAAGAGAAAATGTCTAACTTGCATCAGGCATGCTAGTTAGCTATGAAGTAGCCTGACTAGGAGATAACACATGCAGCCTCTACCTTTTGGAACTAGGCAAATCCTATTTAGCTGAGACTTCTGAAAACCACTCTGGGGTTATAGGTTCTGAGTCTTCTCACACATACTCTCCACATAAAGTTCTCAGGTCCTCAGACCTTACCATTTCTTATGACAGCAGCTGGGTTATAAAGCCATAATTCCAGTGCGAAATATTTCTCTTTGAAAATCTGGGACTGAAAGAATGTTGACAAGGACTCAGTAAAATCACTCCCAACAAAGTATACAGGCACATTTAGGCAGACTGGTCAGATGCTTTCTTCAGCTGAGTCACTGGCCACGGAAAACCCCAAGTCTGCACCCGAGAGATTCTAAAATACCACCCTCTGGATTGCAAGTATAAAACACATTAGGCTTGGAGAAATTGTTCTAAAGCAACTTGTTGGACCAGTTAGATTTAGAAATATTATGGATGACTGGTAAAGGATAACTCTAGGACTGCCAAGAGAACTCAGTTCCAGAAAATTCCATAAAATTAAGACTTCCAGAGACATTCATCTTATGTTCCAGAGGTTTATGAGTCTTCTCTGTTGCTACTTACTTAAAAGTCTCTAGAGCTATCTGAGAGTTAAGGTCAAAGGAAATCTTCCCAACTTGTCCATACCATAGAAGTTTATGCCACACTGTGAGGAAGTCTAAAAAGCCAAATGCAAAGCTACTTGGAAGGCTGAGGCAAGAGGACTGCTTGAGCCCAGGAGTTCAAGATCAGCCTGGGCAACATGGCTCTTTAGACAACGAACTAATGGTTTCTCATACTTTCCCTTTTTCTTTCTTTCTTTTCTTTTCTTTTTTTTTTGAGTCAGTCTCGCTCTGTCACCCAGGCTGGAGTGCAGTGGCACACTCACAGTCACTGCAGTCTCAACTTACTGGGCTCAGGTGATCCTTCCACCTCAGCCTTCCAAGTAACTGGAACTACAGTCACACGCTACCATGCCCGGCTACGTTTTTTTGATTTATTGTAGAGACGAGGCCTCACCAAGTTGCTCAGGATGGTCTTGAACCCCTGAGCTCAGCTCAGGAGGGCTATACCTAAGCTCAGGCAATTCTCTTGCCTCAGCCTTCCAAAGTACTGGGATTATAGGCTTGAGCCACGGCGCCCAGTCAACATTCCCTTTTTCAATTTGAGTAATAGCATGTATTAGTTTCCTACTGCTGCTATTAAAAAAAAAAAATAGCCGGGCTCAATGGCTCAGCCTGTAATCCCGTGCCTTTGGGAGGCTGAGG
>NW_007260039.1:56868-64571 GCF_000164805.1 Carlito syrichta | reverse complement strand
TACTCGGAAGGCTGAGGCGGAAGGATCGCCGGGGCCCAGCAGGTCGGGGCTGGGGTGGCCGAGAGCGGCCACTGCACTCCAGTCTGGGTGACAGAGTGAGACTCCAACTCAAAAAAAAAAAAACAAACCACAAACATTGACTTAAAACAACACAACTTTATTCTCTTATAGTTCTGGAGGTCGTGGGTCTGAAATGAGTCTTACAAGGGCTGGTTCCCTCAGGGGGCTCTAAGGAGAGAAGGCAAAGGGAGAGCCTTACCTTTTTCATCTTCTAGACAACCACCTGCATTCCTTGGCTCATATTTCCTTCATCACATCACAACCTCTTGATTCCATCATCAAATCTACTACTACTAACTCTAATTTGCCTCCTTCTTCTAAGGACCCATGTGATTATAATGGACCAACCAGGATAATCTCTTCAACAAAAGGCTCTTAATTTGATCTCATCTGTAAAGTCTTTGACTGAATTCATAGGTTCTAGGGATTAGAGGACATGAACATTTTTGAGGGGTCATTATTCACCCTACCACACATTTATCAGTATCTTACTTACTACAGAATCTCATTAATCTTTTTTCTTTTGAGTTGGAGTCTCACTGCCGCCCAGACTGGAGTGCAGTGGCCGCTCCCGGCCACCGCAGCCTCGACCTGCTGGGCTCCGGCGATCCTTCCGCCTCAGCCTTCCAAGTAGCCGGAACTACAGGTGCGCCACTATGTCCGGCTAATTTTTTGATTTATTGTAGAGATGAGGTCTCACCGAGTTGCCCGGGCAGGTCTCGAACCTGCAGGCTCAGGCAATTCACTCACCTCAGCCTCCCAAAGGCGCGGGATTACAGGCTGAGCCACCGAGTCCGGCATTTATGAGGTATTACCATTCCTATTTAATGAATGAGAAAGTAGGTCTAGAAAAGCTAATTACTTGGCCACAATCATATAGTTAGTCAAAGAACTAGAACTCAAGACAGAGCACATGGCCCTAGTGACCATGTTTCACATACTGCCTTCTCCTCCACCACACTGCCAGAATCCCCTGGCCTTTTATCTCTAATTTTCTCACACAGCCTTTTAACTACACCAAAAGTCCAAACTGCAATCTACTACAAAAGCAACCCACACCAGAGTTTCCTAAAACTTTCTCAGGTCATGGCTCCCTTAGAATCAAGGTCAAAAGAAATGCCTAAGGCCTAACAGCTCTGTTCAGTTCAAATAGTAAGTATGTATGTCCTAACAACTTAGCATTTTTGTACACCCCATACCATCTCAAATCCTGGAATCAGATAGAACATTGCCACCCTCATTTCCTGTGTTACACATTGATTTTCATATAGTACTTGCTTTTATCTTACAACAATGGCCAAAATCCCAGCTTTGCAAAAATATGTCATCATCAAAAGGAATATAGTGATTTAACTCTATTAGTTTGTGTGATATCTGACACGTCACTTTGTTTCCCTGAAAGCTAAAAATATTCTCTGTTACCCATGTGAGTTTGTTGGGGCACACAAGTACATACATGAAAACAAAACAAAGGAAAAAAAGCCAGAAAAAAAAACTAATATAGTGACAGTCAGTTCTCCAAACAGAATAAAACTGAGTTACTCAAGTGGAATTACTCGTGGTTGTGCAAGTTATCAGTTTACCCTTCATTGACTGTTTGAGGATTAAACGTAATAATACATGTAACAGTACCCTGTGTTCAGAGGGTACAAACAAAGTTCAGAGAAGTCAAGAATTCACCATGAAGCGCCAGAAAAATTCTCAACATTCAGAGAAGAAGTAAACATGACCCACTCCTAAACTCCAGCAGTTAGATGTAAGTAAATCTAGTTCTGCTGACTAAGTAAGCAAGACAGCACAAAAAAAAATTTTTTTTAACTATGGGTTATGTGCTGTGTGGTCACCTCCCTTGTACAAGTACATCTATAAATCAATAAAACAGTAATTGATGAGCAAGAGCCTGAGGTACTATCAAAGTCTTAATAGTCAAATAAATGTTAAAATGAATTCTGTATGTTTTAAGGCAAGAAACCATTTTAATACTACTAAAAAAATTTTCTGAAAGACTCAAACAAATTCAAACTGAGTCTATCTAAAATTCAGTCAGCCTAAATGTCCCAAAGTCTTACAGAACTTTGCAAAGGTTATCAACAATGAAAAGCTAAAAACTTAGCCGGGCATGGTAGCGCACACCCGTAGTTCCAGCTACTTGGAAAGCTGAGGCGGAAGGATCGCCGGAGCCCAGCAGGCGAGGCTGCGGTGGCCGAGAGTGGCCACTGCACTCCAGTCTGAGCGACAGAGTGAGACTCCAACTCAAAAATAAAAAATTAAAAACAATGAAAAGGTAAATTTCTTGTTATTCCTACTCCTTTTAAATAGCCTCATCAAGTGGACATTTTGCTATAATCAAAACTTGCTTAACTGAGAGAACGCAGCACAATAAAAAGAACATTCTTATGTTTATGAAAGTCAAGATAATCATCTGAACCTAATAGCAAGCCAGGATTTCAATGCATGCATGTAACTGTTTGGTGATGACCCTCCGCAAGGGGAAAGGAAGGGAGAGGGAAGGAAGAAGCATGCATTTGCCTGACCCTCCATCTTCAGCGCACGAAAGAGGAGGGGGGAAGTCATATTCCTCCAGCCACCATTTTTTCTCTTCATATGGAAGGATCACTAGACCCCAGAGAACGAGAAGGACAAGAGAAGTAAAGGGGCCTATCAATGACTATATCTTTTTTCTGCCACTATGATGAGTAATAAGAGTACAAATGCTAATTAGGTGACAGAAAGCACTAGAACAATTCAACCCATACCCACATTCATTGTAAAATATGAAGTAGAACTTCCAGTATAAGAGCTTCTAAACAGCACATTAAATGAACAGAAATAACATAGTTTATGGGCATTTTTCAACTACCCAATCAGAAATTGACAAACATAAAAAAAATAACTTTTGTCAGGTAAATTATAGGTCCATGCTATTTAGGATTATAACCTCAAAGCTTAATGTTCAAACAAAAATACTGGTCTCAAGTAAAACAATACTTACTTCAGAAATGTGTTAAGTACTCTTTCAGGCAGTAACACAAACTTGATCTTTTTTCTACATGGAGAAAACATGTCACTCATGCAAAGGAATGGGGGTTTACCCGAAGCCCAAGACCCCCACAAAGGCGGTCTCATTGTCAGATATTGTCACCATGCAGATGTCTTTGGAAGGCAGCCGAGATTCCAATCTTAAGACTGAATGTTGCCGGGCTCAGCCTGTAATCCCAGCACTTTGGGAGGCTGAGGTGAGTGGACTGCCTGAGCCTGCAGGTTCGAGACCTGCCTGGGCAACGTGGCGAGACCTCATCTCTTCAATAAATCAAAAAATTAGCCGGGTGTGGTAGCACACGCCTGTAGTTCCAGCTACTTGGAAGGCTGCGGCGGAAGGATCGCTGGAGCCCAGCAGGTCGAGGCTGCAGTGGCCGGGAGCAGCCACTGCACTCCAGTCTGGGTGACAGAGTGAGACTCCAATTCAAAAAAAAAGACTGAATGTAATTCTGAAAAGATCCAGAGGATTAATTGAGACTAATGTAAGCCAGCACTGTCCAACACAACTTCTCTGTGATGATGAAAACGTTCCATTCCTGTATTGTCCAGTAAGGTAGCCACTAGTCACATGAAATATGGTAAGTGTAATGAGAAACTGAATCTGTCATTGTATTTAATTCTAACCCTTTGCACTCGGATGTCCCCTCTGAGGAAACATCGTAAATCTAGCAAACCTCTTAGATGACCCCTCTCAGGGTCAGAGAAAGATTGGTGGTGATTATACAGGACAAACTTATACAAGCACAAATCTTTCGAAAATGTATGTTTCCTTAAAGTTTTCCATTCAAATTGCACAAAAAAAGCAAGTAAGATGAAATATATACAGAGATATGATTGCTCAGTTGAGAAGTAGTTTTCAGGAACCATGAAGTACGTCCTTTCACATCATCTTCGAATAACAGACTGGACAATAAATTACATACTGTTGATATGTGAGGAAGAAAACGAGTCTGCATTGTCTGCTCAAACAGAAAAACACCAGGTGGAAAATGTCAAACTACTATTGCACAACATGTATCAATGAACCTGCAATGCATGTCGATAACTGTTTCACACATTACCACATGTTATAAAAATATAAGATATAGTATATTGATTTTTTGTCATAAATAAGTTTTTCAATGTCCAAAATTCCATTATAAGCCAAATATCACTACAATAAAACAAATATACTATTTAATATGAAGTGATTTGCTTTTCACTATTTCATTAAAAAGTGTAGTCAAGTTGCTGATAGGTGATCTGTGAGATGTCTCTGAGTGAAAAGGGCTAATAAATAGCCCCATGTGGCTGATGGCTACCTTACTGGACAGCACAAACCTAAACAAATCCTGAAGATTCCAATCCCCTTGTGGTAGTGATCTAGCTTAGGCTTATGAAGCAATTCTGGCCAATGAGATAGATTTTAAAAGTTCCTCCTTAATCTTGAAAACAAAAATGTCTTGTAGCTATCCTACAAATAGTAGGGCAGCAAGTCTACAGATGAGGCTGATATGTTGATGAGAGCAGAACAAAATAATTCATAGAACACGGACCCTGGACACTATCACTGCACCATCCAACCACTATTGTAAAGATAAACAACTTTCATCTGCTTATTTATTCAGGTATTTTTTGATATTTCAGATATTTTTGTTTAATCAGATATTTCTTAAGCACCAACTGGGGCTACAATAACAAGAACAGATAAAATTCCCTGTCCAGCTGGGCGCGATGGCTCAAGCCAGTAATCTTAGTATTTTGGAAGACCAAGACAAGAGGACTGCCTGAGCTCAGGGGTTCGAGACCAGCCTGGACAACTTGGTAAGACCTCGTCTCTACAATAAATCAAAAAATAAGCCGGGCGTCGTAGCACGTGCCTGTAGTTCCAGTTACTTGAAAGGTTGAGACAGAAGGACTGCCTGAGCCCAGCAGGTTGAGGTTGTGGTGGCTGCCATTGCACTCCAAGTCTGGGCGACAGAGTAAGACTCCAACTGAAAACAAAACAAAACAAAACAAAAAAACCTCCCTGTCCACATGAATTAAACACATTCTTATTGCTTAAGTCAATCAAGATTTGTGTTACTTGCAGCTGAAGAAATATTAATCTGCAAAAGAAGCAAAGTAAGCCGGGCTCGGTGGCTCAGCCTGTAATCCCGTGCCTTTGGAAGGCTGAAGTGAATGGATTGCCTGAGCCCATGGGTTCGAAACCCGCCTGGGCAACTTGGCGAGACCTCATCTCTACAATCAATCAAAAATTAGCCGGACGTGGTAGTGCACGTCTGTAGTTCCAGCTACTTGGAAGGCTGAGGCGGAAGGATCCCCAGAGCCCAGCAGGTCGAGGCTGCGGTGGCCGGGAGCGGCCACTGCACTCCAGTCTGGGCGACAGAGTGAGACTCCAACTCAAAAAAAAAAAAAGAAGCAAAGTAATAGGAAATAAACTGTTTTACCTGGAACAGAAGTCAAACAAATCTAGACATTTAAAGATCAGATATTGGGCCAGGCTCAGTGGCTCATGCCTGTAATCCCAGCACTTTGAGAGGTTGAGGAAGGAGGACTGCTTAAGGTCAAGAATTTGAGACCAGCACGGTGATTATACAGGACAAACTTATGCAAGCACAAATCAAATTAAAACAATCAATTAGTTGGATGTGGTAGTGCAAGCCAGTAGTCACAGCTACTTGGTAGGCTGAGGTGGGAGGAATGCTTCAGCCCAGGAGTTTGAGGCCACAGTGAGCTATGATCACCAAGCCTGGGTGCCAAAGCAAGAACCTGTCTCAAAAAAATAAAAAATAAAAATAAAAATACTGATGTCAATTCTAAAGGAAGTACTTATAGAACAAATGTGTTCTAATAATAGGTCATACATACTTAGCTAAATATAATTTTGTTAACATTTATTAAGGCCAGACTACTAAGAAAAATATCTACACATGGTTTATAGTAAACTAACCACCTGTATACTACCAAAAATTCATTTGAAGATATTGTACAGCTGGGCACAGTGGCTCATACCTATAATCCCAGCACTTTGGGAGGCTAGTGGGGAGGATGGCTAGAGCTCAGGAGTTTGAGACCAGCCTAGGCAACATGGTGAGACCCTGTTCTACAAAAAATAAAAAAATTAGGTGGGCACGGTGGGGCATGCCTGTGGTCTTAGCCACTTGGGAGTCTCAGGTGAGAGGATCACTGGAGCCCAGGAGTTTGGGGCTGCGGTGAGCTGCAATCGTGCCACTGCACTCCAACCTGGGTGACAGAGACTCTGACTCAAAAAAACATATATACTGCTATTAGAGTATAGGTACAAATATACTCCTCCCCCCATTTCTCCTCCATTGACCTCCCTTCTCTATTAAACTGAACCAAATGTACATTATTTAAATTAATTATTCTCAAACCAAAGAATAGTCTAATAACACACTATGAATTATGCTAATTATATACATATAGACTAAATCATGTCACCAAAATTAAATAATTGAAACCTGTCTGGTACTCTTTTCACCTATATTGGGTTAAACAGACTTCATATACATGTGGAATATTAAGAAAACCAAAACACTATCATTCTCAGTTTTTGCCATTTTTTTCTCAAAGAACATTTTAAGAAATATTTAATTATGGCACAGGATTCTGGAATTAAGACAGCAGCTAGGACACAGTTGTTTTGAATCCTCTTGAATGCTCCCATTAAAAAAGATTGAGCATTCTGGGTGGCAAAAATGAAAATCCGCATGTACAAAAAAACTAAGTAATAACTTAGCCTCATGAATCCCGAAATACAAGCAGGTAGGAACAAACTACTGACTGCTAAAGACTCATGTGGAATTGCCACTTGTGTGAGAAGCAGAGGGCAGCAACAGAGAATTTGATGAATCTGAAATTAGGAAAACCCCAAATTAGGCAATAGGTACTCACTGCAAAGTGCAGTAGGGCTGAACTGGAAATAGCAGCTGAACCTTATAGGAGTTCTGCACATTCCAAGTTGTGGCCTGTGGCTGTCTGAAGGGGTACCTAGTGATTTGGGCTCTATAAACTCAACGCTAACCATCTGAAGTTCTATTTCAGCACAGTCTTATACTGAGTAAAAACTACTGGGAACAGAATCCACATTAAGTAGAACAGAGACAGGAGAGGAAAAAGAAGGAGAAGGTCCAGATAATGAACCAAGAGGAGTAATGAGTGAAAGTAGTACAACTTTGCTCTGTCCCTCCACCAGAAAATTCAAAAATGGGAGCTTAGCGCCAGGAAGCTAGAAGAGCTTTCCTGACTCACCTCTCTCTTCTAATGGTCTGGGGAAATTAATTTCACTTAAAAATGGCCAACAGGAAAGCACTGTGGTTGTATCTCAAAGCCATTAGAAAAGGGGGCAAACAGCATCCATAAAAGCAATGAAAACATAACAGAAAAACATGCCCTTAAAACAGAGAAAAAACTATTTCAAATAGCTAAAAAAAAAATTTTTTTTTTTTTGAGCTGGAGTCTTACTCTGTCGCCCAGACTGGAGTGCAGTGGCTGCTCCCGGCCACCGCAGCCTCGCCTGCTGGGCTCCGCGATCCTTCCACCTCAGCCTTCTGAGTAGCCGGAATTACAGGCATGCGTTACCACGCCCGGCTGATTTTTTG
>NW_007260039.1:46347-56638 GCF_000164805.1 Carlito syrichta | reverse complement strand
GGGAGCAGCCACTGCACTCCAGTCTGGGCAATGGAGTGAGACTCCAACTCCAAAAAAAAAAAAGAAAAGAAAAAGAAAAATATGACATGATTTGAAGGGCAATATAAATCTGAATCAGAAAAATTCAAAAGAGGTGGCAAAATTCAGGAAAGAAAAATAAAAGATCATTTCAGAAATGAAGACTAAACTAAAAGAAACACATGAACAAACAACAGGTAACCAATAACACCTTAAATAAACTCAAAAGGGCCAGGTTCGGTGGCTCAGCCTGTAATCCCAGCACTTTGGGAGGCAGAGGTGAGTGGATGGCCTGAGCCCGCGAGCTCGAGACCCGCCTGGGCAACTTGGCAAGACCTCATCTCTACAATAAATCAGAAAATTAGCCAGGCGTGGTAGCACGCGCCTGTAGTTCCAGCTACTTGGAAGGGTGAGGTGGAAGGATCGCTGGAGCCCAGCAGGTCGAGGTTGCGGTGGCCGGGAGCGGCCACTGCACTCCAGTCTGGGCAACAAAGTGAGACTCCAACTAAAAAAATAAAAAATAAAACTCAAAAGTAAAAAGGAAAACCCAAAAATAAAAAAAATTAAAAGAGAGTGGCAATCTATAGAATAGAGGCAAAGAAGACCCAACATGTGTATAACAGGAATCCCCAAAGAAGAAAATCAAAGCAATGAAACAATTAAAAACCATAACTTAAGAGAGTATCATTAATCTTTGACAGAAAGAACACAACAGAAGAAACCAAATGTGAAGAAGAATTTATAAGCAGTCAAACAACTAGGAATCAAACTTTACATGACAAATTTAACCTTTTAAGAATCAGTTTCGCCGGGCTCGATGGCTCAGCCTGTAATCCCGCGCCTTTGGGAGGCTGAGGTGAGTGGATTGCCTGAGCCCGCGGGCTCGAGACCCGCCTGGGCAGCGAGACCTCATCTCTACAATAAATCAAAAAATCAGCCGGGCATGGTAGCACATGCCTGTAATTCCGGCTACTTGGAAGGCTGAAGCGGAAAGACTGTCGGAGCCCAGTAGGTCGAGGCTGCGGTGGCCGAGAGCGGTCACTGCACTCCAGTCTGGAGGACCAAGAGTGAGACTCCAACTCAAAAAAAAAAAAAAAAATCAGTTTCAGCCGGGCTTGGTGGCTCAGCCTGTAATCCCGCACCTTTGGGAGGCTGAGGTGAGTGGATTGCCTGAGCCCACGGGTTCGAGACCCGCCTGGTCAGTGCGACCTCATCTCTACAATAAATCAAAAATCAGCTGGGCATGGTAGCACGCACCTGTAATTCCGGCTACTTGGAAGGCTGAGGAGCCCAGCAGGTCGAGGCTGCGGTGGCCGGGAGGAGCCACTGCACTCCAGTCTGAGTGACAGAGTGAGACTCCAACTCAAAAAAAAAAAAAAAAAGAATCAGTTTCTTAAGCTGGGTGCAGTGGCTCATGCCTGTAATCCCAGCACTTCGGGAGGCAGAGGCAAGGAGAATGCCTGAGCTCAGGGGTTCAAGACCAGCCTGGGCAATTTGGTGAGACCTCATCTCTACAATCAATCAAAAAATTAGCCGGGTATGATGGCGCATGCCTATCATTCCAGCTACTTGGGAGACTGGACCAGAAAGACTGCCTGAACCCAGCAGGTCAATGCTGCGGTGGTCACGAGCGTGCCACTGCACTCACTCCAGCCTGGGCTACAGAATGAGACTCCTACCTACACACACACACACACACACACACACACACACACACACACAGGTCAATGCTGCGGTGGTCACGAGCGTGCCACTGCACTCACTCCAGCCTGGGCTACAGAATGAGACTCCTACACACACACACACACACACACACACAAATATTAGTGCTTACTTATCTAGTCACTCTATTAAGGGCCCTTACAATAAATAGTTACAGGCCGGGCTCGGTGGATCAACCTGTAAAACCAGCACTTTGGGAGGCCGAGGTGAGTGGATTGCCTGAGCCCGCGGGTTCGTGACCCGCCTGGGCAACTTGATGAGACCTCATCTCTACAACAAATCAAAAAATCAGCCGGGAGTGGTAGCGCGCGCCTGTAGTTCCAGCTACTTGGAAGGCTGAGGCGGAAGGATTGCTGGAGCCCAGCAGGTTGAGGCTGCGGTGGCCGGAAGCAGCCACTGCACTCCAGTCTGGGCGACAGAGTGAGACTACAACTCAAAAAAAAAAAACAAAAAAAAAACACAATAAATAGTTATATCTTCACTTTTTATTCTGCCTCATCGTGTTTCCTAGAGGCAGAGTAAGAAAATTTTTCTATAGGGAGATTTTAAGTTTTTGCTATCAAGAAAATACATATAGGCTCATCCAAAATGCTTGGAACCAGAAATGTTTCAATTTTTTTTGAAATTTTGGAATATTTACATTATATTTACTGGTTGAGCACTGCAAGTCTGAAAATCCAAAATGGCTCCAATTTTAGTATTTCCTTTGAGCATTATGTTAGTGCTCAGAAAGTTTCAAGTTTTGGCTTTGGGATTTTTGAATTTGGGTTGCTCAACCTGTAGTGTGCTTTAAGTAAAATATACAAGTAAATGCTTACATACCATCCTATATAAGATAAAGAATACTGAATCTAAGTACAGTCTTTTTTTCAAGCAGAAACTGAGTTAAGAATTGTGACAGTGTATAGTAGAGTGTATGTGTATATTATATTAGTTTATTTTGACCAAAAAGGTTTTGTTTTTTTAAATATCAATTCTTGAAACAGAACTCTCACAGGAACCACTGGTTTCAAATAATTATTTTTCGACTTATCTCTATACCATATTGTCCCTATTAAAAAGGAAGCTATACTATAGTGTCAAAAAGTCTACTCAGTCACTTAGCAGAGTCTTTAAGGTAATAAAGATTATATCACATTACCCAGAAATGACTTAGCTTATCACTGGAAGGTCCACATCACCTTCAGCATATATCACTGCATATGTTGGAATACTCAATTAGAAATATTTAAGTGTATAACATACTAAACCTACAAAATACAGGAAAGAAGTGAGTACACTGTATGAATACAAAAGTTGTCCAGTAATAGACAGGCTATAAGTTAAGAACTAGTCAAAGTATGGTTTAGCACTGGTGCTGGGAACTGATCCATATGAA
The DNA here is from genome assembly GCF_000164805.1 of Carlito syrichta. NCBI lineage: Eukaryota > Metazoa > Chordata > Mammalia > Primates > Tarsiidae > Carlito > Carlito syrichta. The sequence continues at coordinate 53,520 of NW_007260039.1, read as the reverse complement.
GGTAAATACAGTAAGTACAAAAATTGAGAATGTTAAGAAATATTTTCAAAAATTTGGTAATTTTACGTCTGTTGACTCTAAAAATGTGGGCATGCATTTTCTGAGTTTTCATTTCATTTTTTTCCTGGTAATTTATATATAATGCATTTTACCAAAAAAAAATAAAATAAAATAAAATGTTTGCGACAACTGGAGAAAGGGAGTAAGAAGGAAGTGGTCTGGTACTTTGCCAGAAAATAATGTGAAAAGAATAAGTTGGTAAACTTCTTCTGCGAAAGAGTAAGTATTTTAGGCTCTGTAAGTCATATAGTCTCTATTGCAGCTAGTCATCCCTCAGTACCTAATGGGGAATGAAACAACCTCCCCGCAACACCAAAATCCTCAAGATGCTCAAGTCCCTTATATAAAATGGCATAGTATTTACACACAACCTATGCACATTCTCTTGTACGCTTTATTTTTTTTTCTCCCCATTCCACAGCCCCACAGGACTCCCAAATAGTCTAAATTACTCAAGATTACTTATAATACAATATAATGTAAATAGTTGCTATACTGTATTGCTTTTATTTGCATTTAAAATTTTTTTCTGACCTGAGGTTGGCTGAATCACGAATGTGGAATCTGAAGAAACAGAGGACCGACTATTGTACTCAACTCTACCATTACTGTGAAAGCAAATGAACATGGCTGTGTTACAATGAAAGTTCATTAACAAAAACAGGTAGCAGGTCAGATTTGGCTTGCAGGTCATAGTTTACTTATTCTTATACTAGAACATTCTAGAAAAATAGAAAAAGGAAGGAGACAAAGCACAAAATTCTCTTAAAGGACAGCACCTTGAGAACGTTGTTGACAATAAAAGGAAAGGAAAAAGTAAGATTTTTAATCAATGTGATCTAGAGTTCATCTAGCTACTCCAGCAGCCACATTTTTAGTCATACGTTAATCAGACTGTTGTGGATCCTTGCTTAACTACTGTCAACTACAGTGCCCTACAGTGATACTATACAGTTAAGATGTCTTCATTTAAATGCATCATAGCAAAGAACTGAGTCCTGGTCTATCTAGCAAGTGAGGACACTGTCTGACTTTATACCTAGTATACAATCAAACCTCTGGCACATTTTTTAAAAATCACATGCTTGAAATCATAACATATAAAAACCAATCCAGAAACTCAGGAAAACAGTTAATTTACTATTACCAGTTTATTATAAAGGGCACAACTCAGGAGTTGACAAATGAAAGACATGCATAGGGCAAGGTACAGGGGCAGGAGAGGTGTGCAGAGTTTCCATGGCCACTGTGGATATGCCATCCACCTAGCACCAGGAGTTCATAATTCTGGAGGCTCTCTAAACTCCACTTTTCAGGGTTTTTTGGATGTCCCATTATGTAGACATCATTAATTAAATCAATGGCGACCAGAGGTAGGGGAGAAGGGGAGGTTTAAAGTCCTGAAGCCAGCCCCTATCTTAAAGCCCTGAAGCTATTTAGGGGCCTACAAAAACTCAGCTTATTAGAATAAACTCAGGTATGGTTGAAAGGAACTTATGAATAACAAAAGATGCTCCTCTCACTCCCATCAGGATATTCCAAGGGCTTTAGAAGCTATTATGCCAGGAACTTGGGATGAAGACCAAATGTAAATTTATCATATCACAATATCAAAACGTATTTTTGTTTTTGTTTTTTTTGATTTGGAGTCTCATTCTGTCACCCAGACTGGAGTGCAGTGGCACACTCCCAGCCACAACTGTTGGGCTCTGGCGATCCTTCCACCTCAGCCTTACAAGTAGCCAAAACTACAGGCGTGAGCTACCATGCCCAGCTAATTTTTTTGATTTATTGTAGAGACGAGGTCTCACCAAATTGCCCGGGTGGGTCTCGAACCCGTAGACTCAGGCAATCCACTCACCTCGGCCTCCCAAAAGTGCTGGGTCAAAACATGTTTCAATGAAAAATAACTTTCCCAAAATATAATTTAGCTGGGAGAATGTCATCATTTCACATTTTTGCAAATATCTCTTATCTCTGGCTTAACAGAAATCAGCAGCATTCTCATATCTGCTTCTGCATTTAATCTGTTGTAATACATTGTTTTGCTTCAAGTACAGGAAGAAAATTCGGCTGCGAGCAGATGTGTGTAGTTTAAAAAAATGAAGGAGTATTTTAACTGCCCTTCAAATAATAATAGATACTCTTCAATACTGAAATAAAATTCTACAAGTGGGAGTTTCTGGAAGTTAGCTGTAATGTAAAATCTGAAATCATATCAACAAACTTTTTGTATGCTGTTACATCAAAATCCATGGGTCCATCTTCACTTTGAGTGAACCTTTACTTATGCATGATTGTGTACTATCATATATTGGTGAATCAGCAAATACTAGTTTCTTGAGTTATATAGCCCTTCAAAATGTTGATATATTTCGTTATTCAATACCAAAAATCCCATTTGTTAAAATTACCACTGACCTCATCATGGAAGTCTTTAAATACTGGAAAATTGTCAAGCTCAATTTTTATCAGTGGCAACAAATATCATCAGTTCTTTCATTTTTGAGAAAATATCTGCCAGGTACCCAAATCTGAATAAGCACTGTCAGTTATTTTTACAAGTAAAAATGGTGTTGCATGAAAAAAGATGCTAGGTCAGTATGCACACTCAAACAGGTGCTTTTCCTTAAAGCAATTATGGTACTCAACATGCAGAAGTGCCTTATGTGTACGTCCCATTACATCTCACAAAGTATTAAAAAACGTGTTCTTTTTCCTATTCACAATAGCAAAAACATGGAATCAACCGTGCTGCCCATCGAAACTGGACCAGATTAGAAAAATGTGGTACATAAACACAATGGAATATTATGCAGCCATAAAGGACGACAAACATATGGAATTTGCAGCAACTTTGATAGATTTAAAGTCTATCATAATCAGTGATCTATCACAGAAACAAAGAACAGAGTATCATAGGTTCTCACCCATAAGCGGACCTTGAACAATTATCATAAAACTATAAGAAAGGGATTGGTGGCCGGGCTCCGTGGCTCAGCCTGTAATCCCAGCACTTTGGGAGGCCGAGGCGAGTAGATTGCCTGAGCCCGAGGGTTCGAGACTCGCCTGGGCAACTTGGCGAGACCTCGTCTCTACAATAAAGCAAAAACTAGCCAGGTGTGGTAGCGCATGCCTGTAGTTCTTGCTACTTGGAAGGCTGCAGCTGATCGATTGCCAGAGCCCAGGTCGAGGCTGCGGTGGCCAGGAGCGTGCCACTGCACTCCAGTCTGGGCGACAGAGTGAGACTCCAACTCAAAAAAAAAAAAAAGAAAAAGAAAGGGTTGGCAGTAGTGGGAAACTGCCAGGGGAGGGGGGAGGTACGCCTCATTAACAAAGGTACTTGCATAAAGAACATATGTATACCTAACCTTGGACTGTACCTCACATCTTCAACAGTAAAAAAATTTTTTTAAGTGTGTTCTAATATCAAGATTTAATAAAGTCAGTATTTTTGACTCCTTCATTTTAAGGGCATTCTTTAACGAAATGGGCTTTTAAAAAAACTGTAGAGCCGGGCTCGGTGGCTCAGCCTGAATTCCCGTGCTTTGGGAGGCTGAGGTGAGTGGATTGCCTGAGCCCACGGGTTCAAGACCCGCCTGGGCAGGCGAGACCTCATCTCTACAATAAATCAAAAAATCAGCCGGGCGTGGTAGCACATGCCTGTAATTCCGGCTACTTGGAAGGCTGAGGTGGAATGATCGCCGGAGCCCAGCAGGTCGAGGCTGCGGTGGCCGGGAGCGGCCACTGCACTCCAGTCTGGGCGACAGAGTGAGACTCTCAACTCAAAAAAAAAAAACCCAAAAAACTGTAGAGTGTGTGGAGGTGAAGCATATAATGGGTACTGGTACATTTTGGTGCCACTGCTTTGATTCATGCTTACGCACCAAACAGTACCACCAATACAGTTGTACCAGCAGCGCAAATGTTAACACAGTGAAGAAGATAACTTCTCAGAAATACTACGAGAAAGTTTACTCTCATGAAAGATTTTTCAGAAATTCCTAGGGGAACAGGGCTACACTTTGAGCCCTGTTTTGTACTTCTCTAATCTACAGAAGCATCAATAGCTACCCAATTGATCACTCACTCCATGGCCCTTCAGAATTGGTTACTGTTTTAATAGAATTGTATACTGCTCTGACACTCTCCCACGTACTTATGAGATAATACTCTCAGCTAAATATTTAATATTTTATTGTAGCTATTTTATGTTTTCCCATGTCTCTTACTGCACACTATTAATGAACTGTACACTACACTCTACAATGCACTGCATAACCAGCATAGCTCAGCACCTGATCTGCAAAAGCCAGTATAGTGTGGATAAGAGCACAGGCTGTAAAGTCAGTTTCTTTGAGTTCCAATCCTGGATCCATCACTTACTAGCTATAAGACCTTGTACAAATTACTTATCCTCATCTATTCCTGAGAGTTGTGAGAATTCAACCTGTTTAGTGTTCGGTATGGGTCCTTACATACAGGAAGTACTCATAAGATGTTAGTAAAACTCTAAATATTACTATATCTGGAACATTAGATGTATTCTAAGTTGTAGCAAAGAAACTGTATACAGTAGTCAAAACTACACAGCACCCCCAGGCAAGGGTCTACGCTCTATAGCAGTATTTCCCAAGCTATCCTGGAAGAATCACCTAAGGTACATACAAATTGTCATTCCTGGATTCCACCCTAAACCACAGATCAGAAATTTCAGGGAAAGAACCTAGGAATCTTATACAACAACACATTAGGAAATGCTTATCATCATGCAAGGTTGGAAAATATACCTCTAGAGGGAATGCTGTACTTAAGGAATTTAGAACATGTCTATAATCACATAATCTATATATTTAATTTTGTGAATAGTGTAAAGTTAATTGCAAACATAACTATTAAAAGATTGATATGTAAAGTCATTTTCTGAATAAAATGAAATAATAAGGCATAATCTACCTTGAAAAGGCATGCTTGAAAAAAGAAAAGAATTTAAATAGGAGAAATAACTAATTTTTTTTCGATTTTAGGATGCAATTCATTGTAAAATAATAGCATATATTTCTTAAAACAATTAAATGCCACTTTTGCCAGGCTCGGTAGCTCAGCCTGTAATCCCGCATCTTTGGGAGGCTGAGGTGAGTGGATTGCCTGAGCCCGCGGGTTCGAGACCCGCCGGGGCAGGCGAAACCTCATCTCTACAATAAAATCAAAAACTTAGCCAGGTGTGGTAGCGCGCGCCTGTAATTCCGGCTACTCGGAAGGCTGAGGCGGAAGGATCGCGGGAGCTCAGCAGGTCGAGGCTGCAGTGGCCAGGAGTGGTCACTGCACTTCAGTCTGGGCGACAGAGTGAGACTCCAACTTAAAAAAAAAAAAAGTTAGTTTAGGGGCCATTCAAGGGAAACCCATCATTTTATAGAGGAGAATCCAAAGCTTGAGGAAGGAAATGACTTGGCCCAAGATCCCGAAAGCTCGAAAAGTGGTCCGGCCTCAGCCCATCTCCTCATTCTCTTCTGCAGCCATCACAAGGGGAGGCAGTGCTTCCTCCCCGGCCAACCAGACATGTCCCTTGTGAGTGCGCTGGGGGACCCAGAGCCAGGTGTCCTCCTCCTGGCCCGTGGGACTTGCGGGAGCTGGGCCCTGGTCCACTTGCTGCTTTCCAACACCCACCTCGTCAGGCTGATGGAGTCAAACAGTAACCGCGTATCGAACTGGGACTTGGTTAATCAGAAGCCTGACTGGGGAGATACGGAGGAAAAAGGGGGCATGAGCTGGCGATGCGGTAGAACAGAACACTTCTAGGAGACAGGCCTCCTGGTTACTGGTCCACGGCTGGTCTGCTGCTGGGAGTGATTCTGAGCCACTTCAGACATGTGGCTTAACTTCTCTGGGATTCAGTGTTCCCATCTGTAAAGGGAGGACCTGGGACTAGGTGAGCAGCTGTGTACTTTTTCTTCAGGAATGTCAGAAGGAAGCTGGTCTCCATCTCTTGTGAAACCCTGAAGCCAGTGGGTGCCCTCCCTGGGGCCTTGTACCTGTGGGAGTCTGTCTCCAAGGACCAGCTGTAGAACTGCAGGGTCCTGAGGCTTCGGAATAAATTATGGCAATTATTTCTTCCCTCAGAGTCTATTTTGGAAGATTTTACCTGCCAGACCGCATTTGGTAAAGAAACATTCATTTCTTTTCTAATTTTTTATTAACTGAAAAACATCAATAGCGGCCAATCAGAGCTTCTGACCAGCATGAGATAACCAGGTTCCCACATGAGTTGATAGAAAAATACACTTGAGGTTTGAATGAGCCTGGGCCGCCTTATCTGGTAATTGCATGCTTTCCGTTGGGCTCTCTGAAATATTGAAAATAGTCCAGGGACCCTCCATTGTTACCTTCTTGGACCTCTAAGAGGTCCCAAGTGTTGCAGGATTTCGGAAGCAGGAACCAGGAGTGGGAGAATAAAGACAAGCTAGCTTGCATGCCTGGCACCAGGCACCTCTCTTGGCATTGAGGGGGGGCTCTATTTATTGGGTTGACTTGGGGCTGCTGGAAGGGCAGGGCCGCTGAATCTTCAGGGGTAAGCCCTAGGAAGTCTGGGTGAAGGCAGGTCTGGGTCTGTCACTTGCCTGCATACCAGGTATCCTGACCCTTCACACAGCCACAGTTAGATATGCCCCTGCCCTTTGTAAGCCCTCTCGGCTTCAACCCGGCGAAACCCCAAGTGACTTCCTCAGGCCATCCCAGGAGGTCAGCGTCTCTCCATGAGCAGGGAGTGTTGGGGAAATTGGGAGTGGGAACAGGGTCCCTGGCCTTGGCCCTGTGCTCCAGGAGACATGGAGATAACCTCTTCACCCAGAGAAAGAGGGAAAGGGTGTTGTTGCCCAAGTCTACAGAGTGAGTGCCTGAACCAGAACTCCTGATTCCTGGTCCAGTGCTCCTTTCACTACTTCCTGTACCACAGCTGCTCTGGTCTAGTTCAAGTTGGTGACCCTTTCTGCTTTTTTTTTGTCAGAATCTCACTCTGTCAGCCAGGCTGGAGTACAGTGGCATGCTCGTGGCCATCACAGCCTCGATCTGCTGGACTCAGGTGATCCTTCTGCCTCAGCCTTCCAAGTAGCTGAA
>NW_007260039.1:38345-46327 GCF_000164805.1 Carlito syrichta | reverse complement strand
CGAGGCTGCGATGGCCAGGAGCGGGGAGCAGCCACTGCACTCCAGTCTGGGTGACAGAGTGAGACTCCAGCTCAAAAAATAAAAATTAAAAACTTAAAAAATAAATGCCACTTTTCAGAATCTGTTCAAATTTTGAATTGAAACTTTCTTCACATTCACAATCTAATGATTTTTCTGAACTTTTGGCAATCAGCAGTTATGTAAAAGTATCAGAATAACATGTCACTTCTCACAAAACCACAATTTTCGGACGGACACAGTGGCTCATGCCTATAATGCCAGCACTTTGGGAAGCCAAGGTGAGAGGGAACGCCTGAGTCCACGGGTTTGAGATCAGCCTGGGCAACTTGGCGAGCTCTCATCTCCACAATAAATAAAAAATTAGCCAGGCGTAGTGACACGTGTCTGTAGTTCCCGTTACTTGGAAGGCTGAGGTGGAAGGATTACCTGAGCCCAGCAGGTCAAGGTTGCAGAGGCCATGAGCGAACCACTGCACTCTAGCCCGGGGAACAGAGTGAGACTCCAACTCAAAACAAAAAACAAAACAAAACACAATTTTGTTATCTTTGATAGTGTGAAACTGGCGACATAATTCTGAGGCAAACAGAATATCTGAGAATTCCCTGAGTTTTATATTTGGTAAACTCAGTTTTATTTTTCCTTAACTAGATATCACTAGAAAATAAACAGCTTCTCTTAAAAATAAGGAGGAATTTTTTAAAGTTAATACTTCAGTGAAAATCCAACACCAGTCATTTATCAATCATACCTAACCCCCCCATCTCTCAAACATTGAGATTTTGCAATTTATATTGCTTTTAATTACATATTTTTCTTGGAACAGGCTATTTCTTACACATAAAATAATCTCTGTAGCACATTCTTTTTGAAGAAATAAAAAGTAATTACATATTTATATTTGACTTAAAATTCGTCCATGTGTAATGCTGTTAGTACAAATAATTTTAATGAGGTGATAAACAGATGAAAAGACATGGCAGAGCTTATATATATGCAGGCAATGACATCTACAATACATAGTAAACCTCCAGCATTTGGTGAATTTCTTTTGCCATTAAGTACTATGATGGAAGATACAAAATATTTAATAATGTTGAGAAAAAGTTTACCGTAGAGTTGAATAACTACGCTTTTAAATAATTCATGTATCAAAAATTATAGTAATAAATATAAATGATCAGATTTCCCTACAAAAGGTGATCTCAGCATGAGTTAAAACCAAGATCAGAGAACAATCTATCAGAAAGCAACAGGTTCAACAATTCCCAGAGCTCACTCACACAGAGCTGGGGATAGTTTATGATTCACATCAGAGTGAAAAAACCATAGAGGCCCTAGAAGGATCAACACCTGTAGCAGCGGGGCTAAGTAGTCCAAGGATAAAGACTGCTAAGACTAGCCATAAAAACCTTAAAAGCAAACTTCACAAAGACCAAACTGACCCAAAACATACTTAACTGTGTGACAAAATAAAATGTGACAATCTTTAAAAGAATATAGCAAAAATTGAGTGACCAAAAATATAAAATTTACAATGTGAAGGCATACAAAGAAGCAGAAAAGATGACCCATATCCAGAAGAAAAATTAATCAAGACAGACCTATACAAGGGGAGGACCATAAAAAACCAGAATTATCTTCTGGAAGACAGTCCCCTTGTAGTACAGACTCCCTCACCAGGTAAGTGTTCTCGAAACCCATTCACATCAGTGTACCAGCTAGCATTGTTGGGAGAGGTTGCGTTTGGCTTCAATGAATTTTTTTTTTTTTTTTTGGTCTTGAGACTCTTTCAACGAGTTTGCCCATTTCATGATGAGTGATTTGGGAGCACACCTGCCCACACCGCACTGAGTGTTCAGCAGTTTTGACCAAAAATAGCACCGTCCCTTTAACTTACCTACCCTATTCACCTGATCTCACCCCAAGTACATTTTTTTGTTTCCCCAGATGAAAAAAATTCTCAAACAGAAATGTTTTGTCGATGTTGAAGGGGTGAAACAAAAATGACAGAAGCACTAAAAGGCATCAAAATTGACAAGTTCAAAAACTATTTTAAGCAATGGAAAAAGCATCTCAATAGGTGTATTGCAACAAATGGAGAGTATTTTGAAGGTGACTGAAGTTTAAACATGAAAGAACAAATACACAATGTTTTATAAATTAATTCCAGGTTTCTGTGGGTCCCTCATAAATGACAGAAATAACACAAGGATGTTAAAACTGATACTATAAACATAGTTAATACGAACGTGATGTGGAAAGGAGAGTTTTTTAAATCCAAGTGGAACTTGTAGATTTTAAAAGTACAGCACATTAAATGAAAAATACACTGATGGGAGTAAGAGCAGATGAGATTTTGCACTAGAAAATATGACTGAACTTGAAGACCCAGCAATAAAAACTATCCACACTGAGAAAGATGAAAAAAATAATTAACGGGGCCTCAATAATCTGTGGGACACTATCAAGTGGTCTAACACAGGTGAACTAGAATCTAGAATGGGCAAAAGGAAGAGCAGAAAAAAAAATTTGATGAAATAATGGCTGACATTTTTACACATTAGATGAAAAGTTTAGATTCACAGATCCAAGAAACTCAACAAGTCCCAAACAGAAGAAACTTAAATAAAGGCACATGAAGGCACATCATAATAAAACTGCTAAAAGTCAGTGATACACATAAAAGACATGTTTAAAACAAAAATAATAATGTATTGTTGTATTTGTAACATACAAAGAATTAAAATATCTGACAACCACCAGGCTCGGTGGCTCAGCCTGTAATCCCGCGCCTTTGGGAGGCTGAGGTGAGTGGATTGCCTGAGCCCGCGGGTTTGAGACCCGCCTGAGCAGTGAGACCTCACCTCTACAATAAATCAAAAAATCAGCCGGGTGTGGTAGCGCATGCCTGTAATTCCGGCTACTTGGAAGGCTGAGGCAGAAGGATCGCCGGAGCCCAGCAGGTCGAAGCTGCGGTGGCCAGGAGTGGCCACTGCACTCCAGTCTGGGCGACAGAGTGAGACTCCAGACTCCAACTCAAAAAAAAAAAAAAAAATATCTGACAACCACAGCACAAAGGCAGACCAGAGTGTGTGTGGTAGACTGTATTTTCCAAAGATTGCCTACTCTCCCAATCCACATGCTCTGTTTCCAAAGTGACATCGATATTCATCCACCCAAGATGTGTTTGCATTGAGGGAAAAAGGTGGTTATGGTCGCTCCCCTTGAATCTGGACAAATCTTTGTAACTGTATCCACCTAGAAAATATTGCAGGTCAGCCAGGCTCGGTGGCTCAGCCTATAATCCCGCACTTTGGGAGGCTGAGGTGAGTGGACTGCCTGAGTCCGCGGGTTCAAGACCCACCTGGGCAACTTGGCAAGACCTCATCTCTACAATAAATAAAAAATTAGCCGGGCATGGTAGCATGTGCCTGTAGTTCCAGCTACTTGGAAGGCTGAGGTGGAAGGATCGCCAGAGCCCAGCAGGTCGAGGCTGTGGTGGCCGGGAGTGTGCCACTGCACTCCAGTCTGGGCGACAGAGTGAGACTCCAACTCAAAAAAAAATAAATTTGCAGGTCAAAAGTCAATATTGCTTCTACTTGCCTCTTACCCAATCACCAAACTCTAGGAAAATGCAGGCCTGGTAAAGAAAGAGACCGTGTGTAGCCGGGCTCGGTGGCTCAGTCTGTAATCCCAGCACTTTGGGAGGCTGAGGTGAGTGGATTGCCTGAGACCGCGGGTTTGAGATCCACCCGGGCAACTTGGCGAGACCTCATCTCTACAATAAATTAAAAATTAGCCAGTCGTGGTAGCGCACACCTGTAGTTCCAGCTACTTGGACAGCTAAGGCAGAAGGATCGCTGGAGCCCAGCAGGTCGAGGTTGCGGTGGCTGGGAGCGGCCACTACACTCCAGTCTGGACGACAGAGTGAGACTCCAACTCAAAAAAAAAAAAAAAAGAAAGAGACTGTGTGTATGGGTCCCAGTCAACAGACTAAACTGAGGTCTTAGCCTGCACCTACTGCTTGACATGTGATAGGCAAACCTTCAGACAGGCCCAGGGCCCAGTTTTAAGCAGCCTCTGCAGAGGCCACGGACAAAATGAAGCAGAGACAGACCATTCCTGCTTTACCTCACCCAAGTGCCTAACTCAAAGAAAAGATTGACAAAATGCTGTTTTAATTAAGGTATTAAGTTACTGGAGGTCTTTTAAGCATGAAAGTAACTGAAATGGCCAGGCATGGCAGCTCAAGCCTATAATCCCAGCACCTTGGGAGGCCAAAGTGAGAGATTGCCTGAGCCCGTGGGTGTCAAGACCAGCCCAGGCAACTTGGTGAGACCTCATCTCTACAATTAAAAAAAAAAAAAAATTAACCAGGAATAGTAGCACACACCTGTAGTTACAGTTACTTGGAAGGCTGAGCCAGAAGGATCTCCTGAGCCCAGTAGGTCGATCCTGGGATAGCCATAAGCATACAACTGCATTTCCACCCTGGGTGACAGAGTGATACTCCAACTCAAAAAAACAAAAAACAAACAAACAAAAAGAAAATTAAATTTTAAAATATTAAAAATGAAATTATACCATTCCTTAAGTCATGCTTCCTTAGGTTACAGGTGAAGCGATATGATATTATTTCAAAATAGATGGTGATAAAGATGCATATGATATACCTTATATCAATCAGTAAAATTATAAAAACAAAGATGTGAAACTAATACTCCGAGAATGGAGATAGTATGAAATCATAACAATACTCAACTAATATTTAAAAAAGGCAGAAAGAAATGGGAAAGAAGAAAGGAAATAGAAAAAAATTGAAGAAAAAATTTTAACACAAGCATTATCAATTATTACATCAAATATAAGTGGTCTAACTACTCCAATTAAAAGACAAAGACGAGCTGGGCACGGGGGCTCACACCAGCACTTTGGGAGCCGAAGGTGAGAGGATTACCTGAGCTCAGGGTTTCAAGACCAGCCTGAGCTATATAGCAAGACCTCATCTCTACAATAAATTTTTAAAAACTTAGCCAGGCATGGTGGCACATGCCTGTGGTTCCAGCTACTTGGAAGGCTGAGGCAGAAACATCACCTGAAGCCAGCAGGTAGAGGCTGCGGTGGCCATGAGTATGTCACTGCACTCCAGCCTGGGCAAGAGTGAGAATCCAACTCAAAAAAAAAAAGGACAAAGACTGTCAAACTGGTTAATAAAGTACGATCCAACCACATATTACAAATAAGAAGCATAGTTAAAATATAAACTAATTTTATTTTTTACTTTGATTTGATTTGATTTTGATTTATTGTAGAGATAAGGTCTCACCTAGTTACCCAGACTGGTCTCAAATCTGTGGGCTCAGGCAATCCTCTCACCTTGGTCTCCTAAAGTTCTGTGATTATAGGCGTGAGCCACTGAAGAGTTCTGGGATTATAGGAGTGAGCCACTCCTAAAGTTCTGGGATTATAGGCGTGAGCCATGGCCTAATTATTTTTAAATGATGAAAATACTTTATTATGGACAGTGAAACAGAAACAAGAGAAAACAGAGGTATAACCCATGTATTTTATGTCCTTTTCTAGAACAACTAATCTTTATTAGGAAGTTCGGCCCCATTTACAGTAAATATAAACATTATCATAAAACAATGGAACAATTATATTTCAAACACTGAACTTCTGTATCCAAAACACATTTGGAATTTAGAAAAACACAGTATATACATATATTATGATTTAGATAATTTCTAAATGGTTTATACTTTGACACTTGTTCATTAACTTCCTCATTTTTAAAATGTGTTTGAATGTTTTTCTTTAATCGTTGAGTTTGAAACTCTCTTGATTTGTTGATTTTTTTTTTTTTCCTTTAGAAAGCAGGATTTAAGCCGGGCTCGGTGGCTCAGCCTGTAATCCCGCACCTTTGGGAGGCTGAGGTGAGAGGATTGCCTGAGCCCGCGGGTTTGAGACCCGTCTGGGCAGCGAGACCTGATCTCTACAATAAATCAAAAAATCAGTAGGCCGTGGTAGCACATGCCTGTAATTCCGGCTACTCAGAAGGCTGAGGTGGAAGGATCACGGAGCCCAGCAGGCGAGGCTGCGGTGGCTGGGAGTGGCCACTGCACTCCAGTCTGGGTGACCGAGTGAGATGCCAACTCAAAAACAAAAAAAAGAAAGCAGGATTTATTGAGAGGACAGAAAAGTTCCCACAGTGAGAGGGAACCCAAAGGAGCTGACCTGTTGATATTATAAAGTATGAATTTAAGGGCTATTTTACTTGTTTCCAACTGTCTGTGGTTACCAAGCTCCAACTTAGGCCAGTAGGGGCAGAACTGGAAGCCTTACTTACACTAAATAATTCCAGTGGTGCTAAGATATGATTTAGATTCTTCAGTAACAAAACAAGACCTTAACTGAAGTGATTTACAGTATCCATTTATTGACTATAATGTGGCTCTTTATTCATTTTGCTGCAGAGGTATTTGTGTTTGCTTATGGGCTACTGACTGAAACCCTGCTGGGGATGTTAGGTAATCCTAATATCTGTACTGTTGTCTTTCTAAAAGCAAAATTTTTAAAAATTCAGATATAGAATTATAGAACCATAATACATGTTTTATTGGTGAAATTTTGGAAAACACAGATAAGCATGAAAAGAACAGCAAAACCACCCATAATTCCACTAACCCAGAGCGATCTTTCATTCTACCTTTTTTTTTTTTTTTTTTTTTTGAGTTGGAGTCTCACTCTGTCGCCCAGACTGGAGCGGCCACCGCAGCCTCGACCTGCTGGGCTCCGGCGATCCTTCCGCCTCAGCCTTCCAAGTAGCCGGAATTACAGGCATGCACTACCACGCCCAGCTGATTTTTTGATTTATTGTAGAGATGAGGTCTCGTTGCCCGGGCGGGTCTCGAACCCGCGGGCTCAGGCAATCCACTCACCTCAGCCTCCCAAAGGCGCGTTTTTTTTTTTTTTGTTTTTTTTTTTAAAGTTGGAGTCTCACTCTTGCCCAGGCTGGAGTGCAGTGACATACTCATAGCCACCACAGCCTCTACCTGCTGGGCTCAGGTGATCTGGCTGTCTTGAACCCTTGAGCTCAGGTAATCCTCTCACCTTTGCCTCCCAAAGTGCTGGGATTACAGGAGTGAGCCACCATGCCCAGCCAGTCTTTGTCTTTTTTTTTTGAGTTGGAACCTCACTCTTTCACCCAGACTGGAGTGCAGCCTCGAGCCGCTGGGCTCTGGCCAGCCTCAGCCTTCCAAGTAGCTGGAACTACAGGTGCGCGCTACCACGCCCGGCTAATTTTTTATTTATTGTAGAGATGAGGTCTCACCAAGTTGCCCAGGCGGGTCTCGAACCCACGGGCTCAGGCAATTCACTCACCTCAGCCTCCCAAAGGCGTGGGATTACAGGCTGAGCCACCAAGCCTGGCTAGTCTTTGTCTTTTAATTGGAGTAGTTAGACCACTTATTTTTGATGTAATAATTGATATGCTTGTGCTTATTTTTTAGGTTTTTTAAAAAGATGTGTATACTGTGACTTTTAAAAAATTTTATTTTATAAAAGTTCATTGTTGTCCAGAAATCCCAAATAGAAGTTTAAAAAAAAAAAAGAAGCTGGGCACACTGCCCTGTAATCCCAACACTTTGGGAAGCTGAAGCAGGAGGACTGCTTGAGGCCAGGAGTTCGAGAGACCAGCACATACAACAAAGCGAGGCCCACTTCTACAAAAATAAAAAGCTGGGTACAGTGGCCTATGCCTATAGTCCCAGTCACTGGAGAGGCTGAGGTGGCAGGATCATTTGAACCCAGGGGTTTGAGGCTGTAGTGAGCAGTGGTCAGGTCACTGTACTTCAGACAGGGCAACAGAGTGAGACTCTGTCTCTTTAAAAAAAAAAAAAAGTGGGCCGGGCTCGGTGGCTCAGCCTGTAATCCCGTGCCTTTGGGAGGCTGAGGTGAGT
>NW_007260039.1:28222-38313 GCF_000164805.1 Carlito syrichta | reverse complement strand
GCCACTGCACTCCAGTCTGGGTAACAGAGTGAGACTCCAACTCAAAAAAAAAAAAAAAAAGTGAAAAAAAATTTAAGTACCTAAAATTTAACTTAGAAAATTTATGGCAACAGTACATGTTATCCTTTGGGAATTATGTATAGATGCTGTATATCAGTGATCCCCAACCTTTTTGGCATCAGGCAATGGTTTTGTGTGTGGAAGACAGTTTTTCCACGGGTCAGGGGTGGGGATGGGGGGGTAGTTTCAAGAAATTCAAGTGTATATAACATTTTGTGTATTTTATTTTATTCTTATGACTGTCATATATAAAGAAATAATTATGTAACTCACCATAAAAAAAAAGGAGGGGTGTGGTTTTTTGAGGAAGACGCGGACGTGGGTACTACGACCTGTGGTCTACTCATCCCTGCTCCTGACTCACTGTTGTTCACTCTTGCTGAGGAACAAGTTGGTCAGGAAGCTGCGCCGCAATCATGGCTTCTTTTTTTTAAATTCGGAGTCTCACTCTGTCACCCAGGCTGGAGTGCAGTGGCATGTTCCCAGCCACCGCAGTCTTGACCTGCTGGGCTCCGGTGATCCTTCCACCTCAGCCTTCCAAGTAGCTGGAACTACAGGCGTGCGCCACCACGCCCAGCTAATTTTTTTATTTACTGTAGAGGTGCGATCTCACCAAATTGCCCAGGCTGGTCTTGAATCCGTAGGCTCAGGCAATCCTCTCCCTTCAGCCTCCCAAAGCGCTGGGATCATAAATGTGAGCCACTGGGCCCAGCCAGTCATGCCCTTTTTTTTTTTTTTTTGAGTTGGAGTCTCACTCCGTGCCCCAGGCTGGAGTGCAGTGGGCACACTCACAGCCACCGCAGCCTCGAACTGCTGGGCTCCAGCGATCCTTCTGCCTCAGCCTTCCAAGTAGTAGAACTATGGGCACACGCTACCACGCCTGGCTAATTTTTGATTTATTGTAGAGAAGAAGTCTTGCCAAGTTGCCCAGGTTGGTCTCAAACCCGCAGGCTCAGGTAATTCACTCACCTCGGCCTCCCAAAGTGCTAGGATTACAGGCTGAGCCACCAAACCTGGCCCATCCATGGCATTTAAAGACACCAGCAAGACACCCGAGAAGCTGGAGGTGGCTATCTGCCAAACCTGGCCCATCCATGGCATTTAAAGACACCAGCAAGACACCCGAGAAGCTGGAGGTGGCTATCTGCCAAATTGGGGTCATCCTCACTAGCTGCAATGCTAAATCTCTGGAGAAAATGTGTGCTGACTCGATCAAAGATGCAAAGGAAAAAGAATCTCAAACTGAAAGGACCTGTTCACATGCTTACAAGACTTTGAGAATCACTATAAGAAAAACTCCTGTGGTGAAGGTTCTAAGACATGAGACTGCTTCCAGATGAGAAACCACAAGGGATTCTTTTTGACTTGCACAGTCTTTCCAAGATTATCAAGCAGATTACTTCCAACAGCACTGAGCTGAAAGTTGAGGTTGAAGCCACCAATGCTGATGCTTAAGCCAACCGTTTTACTAAATTGATTACACTTGTTTAAAAAAAAAAAAAAGCCAGCTCAGTGGCTCAGCCTGTAATTCTGTGCTTTGGGAGGCCGAGTGGAGTGGATTGCCTGAGCCCACGGGTTCGAGACTCGTCTGGGCAACTTGATGAGACCTCATCTCTACAATAAATCAAAAATTAGCTGGGTGTGGTAGTGTGCACTTGTAGTTCCAGCTACTTGGAAGGCTGAGGCAGAAGGATCACTGGAGCCCAGCAGGTCGAGGCTAGAGTGGCCGGGAACAGCCACTGTACTCCAGTCTGGGTGACAGAGTGAGACTCAAACTCAAAAAAAAAAAAGCTCAGATGGTAATGTGAGCAACAGGGAGCAGTTGTAAATAAAGATGAAGCTCCTGCATGCAGTTCAGTTTCTAACAGGCCACAGGCTGGTTGTACCAGTCCATGGCGCAGGGGTTGGAGACTTCTGCTATAGATCATTTTTTTTCACACAGAAATAGGAACAGATTTATTCTGTTTTCATTTTTATGTAATATTTGATACTCACAGAAGAATATATGTTTTGTGTGTGTAAGTTATGAAGCACAATAAGTATACTCATGAACTTTACCAGTCAGCTAAAAAACCCTTCAGGATTACCAATAAACATGCTGGAAGTTACCTGTGTAATCCTTGGTCTCCCCTTCCTGCCTTTGTCTCCTACTTTCACTAGGTACCCACTTCATGAACTTTGTGTTTATCATTCCCTTGCTTTTTTTAAAAACAAAGTTTACATTTACTACATTTCTTTGTTTTACTGCATAACATGTTTAGTCTTGTTTTATTTGTGTAAGATTTTATATATATATAAATATATATACACACACACACACACACACACACACACACACACACACAGTCTTTTATAGTTTGCTTTTTTCAGTCAATATTGTTTCCAAGTTTGTCCCAGTTGTTGGACTCATTTCCAGTGCTATATAATGTTCCGTCCTATGGTTATACAGCATCATAATTTATCTGTTCTCTTGCTAATGAATATTTAGGTTTCCAGTTTGAGGCTGTTTCACAGACATATGCAGTGAACATTCTTGTACATTTTTCTGGTGTTTGTTTCAGAATTTTCCTAGGATTTATATACCTGGGATAGAATTGACCATTCTCTTTTATGGTTGAGTGCTTTTTTGTGTCTTAAGAAATTATTCTCTAGCTTGAAGTCTTAAAGGTAGTCTACTATATTTCCCTCTAAGTAGAAATAGATTAGCGTTAGGGCTCATGCTTTGCCTTTCACAAGTTTTTAATCCATCTAGAATTAAGTTCCATATATCTGTGTATGGGCTAGTTAGGAATCCAGTTGTCCCAGCACCATTTATTGACTAGTCCTTTTTTTCTTTAGTGATCTCTGGTGTTAACTCAGAGATTTTTTTTTCCTCATTTTTGAGAGACAGGGTCTTGCTTCGATGCCCAGGCTGGAGTGCAGTGGCACAATTGTAGCTCACTGTAAATTCAAACTCCTAGGCCCAAGCAGTCCTCCCACCTCAGCCTCCCAAGTAGCTAGGACTATAGGCAAGAGCCACCATGACTGGCTAATTTTTATTTATTTATTTATTTTTTGAGTCAGAGTCTCACTGTGCCACTCAGGCTGAAGTGCAGTGGCATGCTCACAGTCACCGTAGCCTTGACCTGTTGGGCTCAGGTGATCCTTTTGCCTCAGCCTTCCAAGTAGCTGGAACTACAGGTATGTGCCACTACAGCCGGCTAATTTTTTGTGTTTTAGTTTTTTTTTATTTTGAGTTGGAGTCTCACTCTGTCGCCTGGG
This sequence comes from Carlito syrichta, assembly GCF_000164805.1. Classification (NCBI taxonomy): domain Eukaryota; kingdom Metazoa; phylum Chordata; class Mammalia; order Primates; family Tarsiidae; genus Carlito; species Carlito syrichta. The sequence goes on along the minus strand of NW_007260039.1, from coordinate 34,992 downwards.
CTGGAGTGCAGTGGCATCAACCTGCTGGGCTCCGGTGATCCTTCTACCGCAGTCTTCCAAGTAGCTGCTACTACAGGTATGCTCTACCACGCACAACTAATTTTTGATTTATTGTAGAGACAAGGTCTCGCCAAGTTGCCCAGGCTGGTCTCAGACCTGTGGGCTCAGACAATCTACTCGCCTTGGCCTCCCAAAGTGCTGGGATTAGAGACATGAGCCACTGCGTCTGGCTAATTTTAAAAAATCTTTTTTACAGATGAGATCTCACTATGTTGCCTAGGCTGGTATAAAACTCTTGCCCTCCAGCTATCCTCCGGACTCAGCCTCCCTAATTGTTGGGATTGTGGGAGCCACTGCGTCCAGCCAGACATTGCTTTTGTATGTATGTGTGTATGAAAGTAAAGTTAAAATAGTAACTAGCATTTTATCTGCATTTTTCTATTTACTACATCTTGAACATCTTTTCATACTATTTAATATATTATAGATTAGTTTTTAATGGGTACATAGTAGACCACTATATTCAGTCCTTCTTTTTTTTTATTAGATTTTCTCTGATCCTCCAGTTCCCTCTCCAAGAAAGATTGTAACCAATTTTCTCTATCCTTCTAGAAATGTATATATGAAAGCACATGCATATATAAAATCTTACATAATCTCCCTTTATTGTGGTAAAATATACATAGTATAAAATGTATTACTTTATTTTATTTTTATTTATTTATTTATTTTTAATCAAAGTCTTACTCTGTCCCTCAGGCTGGAGTGTAGTGTCATGCTCACAGCCACCACAGTCTCAACCTGTTGAGCTCAGGTGATACTTCCGTTCAGCCTCTGGAGTAGCTGGGACTACATGTGCGTGCCACCAAGCTGGGCTAATTTTTTGATATATTGTAGAAACAAGTTCTTGTCAAGATACCCAGGCTGGTCTAAACACCCCTAGCTAGGCTCAGGCAATCCTCTTGTCTCTGCCTCCCAAAATGCTGGGATTACAGGCATGAGCCACCGTGCCCAGCCAAATCTACCATTTTAAAGTCTACAGTTTAGTTAGTTTAGTGACATTAAGTACTTTCACATTATCATGCAACCATCACCACCATTCATTTCCAGAGCTTTAAAAAAAAAATCTTCCCAGACTGGAATTCTATATAGTAATTTCCCCTTAATCATGGAGAATATGTCTTAGGACCACCAGTAAATGCCTGAAACCATAAATAGTACTGAAACCCATATATACTATTTTTTTGATCTGATGACCGAAATGACTTTTTTTTTTTTTTTTGAGTAGTAGTCTTACTCTGTCGCCCAGGCTGGAAAGCAGTGGTACTCTCACTGCCACACCAATGTCGACCTGCTGGGTTCTAGCGATCCTTCCACCTCAGCCTTCCAAGTAGCCAGAACTACAGGCATGCGCTACCATGCCCAGCTAGTTTTTTTTTTTTTTTTTTTTTTTAGAGACAAGATCTCGCCAAGTTGCCCAGGTTGGTCTCAAACCCGTGGGCTCAGGAATCCACTCACCTCAGCCTCCCAAAGTGCTTAGATTACAGGCTGAGCCACCACGCACCTGGCCCAAAATGACTATTAGTATCTGATGGGTGGGTGGTGTGTACAGTGTGGAGATGCTGGACTAAGGGATGACACGTCTCTAGCAGGACTAAGCAGGACAGTATGAGATATCATCATGCTCCTCAGAATGGCAAACAATTTAAAACTTATGAATTGTTTACTTCTGGAAATTTCCTTTTAATATTCCTAGACCACAGTTGACTGCATAGAAAGTGAAACTGCAGATAAGGGGGATCTACTGCCCCTATTAAACTCTAACTCTCCATCCCTCTCTCTTCCCAACCTCTAATCTACTTTCTGTCTCTGTGATTTTGACTACTCTAGGTATCTCATATAAATGGAATCTAACAATGTTTATCCTTTTGTGAATAGATTTTTTCACTTAGTATACTGCCCTCAAGGTTCATCTATGTTGCCATGTGTCAGAATTCTCTTCCTCTTTAAACATGGTTAATACTCGAGTGTATGACTCTACAACATTTTGTGCATCCATTTTTTTTTTAAGTGTCATTAAGGGTGGAGTGCTGTGGCAGGCTCATGGCCACTTCAGTCTTGACCTGCTGGGCTCAGGTGATCCTTCCGCCTCAGCTTTCCAAGTAGCTGAACTACAGGTGCGCACCATCACACCCGGCTGGTTTTTTGATTGATTGTAGAGATGAGGTCTCGCTATGTTGTCCAGACTGGTCTTGAACTCCCAGGCTCAGGAAATCCTCTCACCTCTGTCTCTCATTACAGGCATGAGCCCCCATCCAGCTTGGGTATCCATTTATCTGTTGATGGACAGTGGCTGCTCCCACCTTTTAATTACTCCAAATAGTGCTATGTAAACTGGAGTACAAATATCTGTCTAAGTCCCTGCTTTCAGGTCTTTTGATTATGTAAGTTAGAAGTGGGATTTCTAGAATCATACAGTAATTCTGTGTTTAATTTCTTGAGGAATCATGGTACCGTTTTCCATAGTGGCTGTACCATTTTACATTCCCACCAGCAGTGCACCAAGGGTTCCAGTTTTTCCACATCCTTGCCTACACCAGTTATTTTCTGTGCCATTCTAATGGGTCTGAAGTGTATCTCATTGTGGTTTTGATTTGCATTTTCCTAGTGATTAGGGATTCTGAGCATCTTTTCACATGCTTATTGACCATTTGTCTATTTTTGGAAAAGTATCTATTCAGGTCCTTTGCCCATTTTCTAATTGGGTTGATTTTTGCTGTTGAGTTGTAAGAGCTCTTAATACATTCTAGATATCAATCCCTTAGCAGATATATGATTTGCAAATAATTTCTCCTGTTATGTGGATTGCTTTTTGATTCTGTTAATAATGTCCTTTGGGCTAGGCTCGGTGGTTCAGCCTATAATCCCAACCCTTTAGGAGGCTGAGGATTGCCTGAGCCTGAGGGTTCAAGACCAGCCCGGGCAACTTGGCAAGACTTCATCCCTACAATAAATCAAAAATCAGCCAGATGCGGTAGCACACGCCTGTAGTTCCAGCTACTTGGAAGGCTGAGGCAAAAGGATCGCCAGAGCCCAGCAAGTCGGTGCTGGGGTGGCTGTAAGTGTGCCACTGCACTCCAGCCTGGGCAACAGAGTGAGGCTCCAACTCAAAATAATACTAATAATAATGTCCTTCGGTGCACAAAAGTTTTTACTTTTGATGAAGTCTAATTTTTATTTTTTCTTTTGTTCCCCGTGCTTTGGTGTCATATCCATGAAATGTTATAAAGCTTTTCCCTTTATAGTTTTAGCTCTTACATATAGGTCTTTGATACATTTTGAGTCAATTTTTATATATAGCAAAGGTCCAATTTCATTCTTTAGTGTAATCCCTTTTAAATAGAATAATGCTGTTCTCTACACTGTGATTCTGTATCTTGCTTTTTTCACTGAACAATTCGTCCCAGCCTCACTGTTTCCTTTCCGTCTATCCTCCAGCATTCAGTTGAATGGTGTGAATCAATATGTAGGTGCACTTTAGAATATGGCTACCTTCACTCACAGTTAACATTAAGAGAAATAAAATAGGAATGTTAAGCCGTATTAACTGAAAGGAAAAGAGAAAAGCAGAGAAGGATAAAGAAGAGAGAGAGAGAGAGAGAGAGAGAGAGAGAGAGAGAGAGAGAGAGAGAGAGAGAATGGGAATAAGTATCATCAACTTTAACTCTTGGGAGGACAGATTGCAATTTTTTTTGAAAGCTTATCAGGCACATTGTTAAACTATGTGTATATATAACTTAACCTTAAATAAGTCCCCTGAAGTGTAAGTATTGTTTTCCCCATTTTGCAGTTGAAAAACTGATTACTCCCCCAAGATTTTATACTTAATGAGTGGTAGAGCTAGAATTTGAACACAGGTATTTTTTACTACAAAGCCAGGGCTATTTGCCGTTAATGGTTCTCTGAGAATAAAAGGAACCTTTAATCAAGTAAGCTTGAAAAAGGCTGCATAATAAATCCCTCTCTTCCACCTGGGTAACTTGGCGAGACCTCATCTCTACAATAAATCAAAAAATTAGCCAGGCGTGGTAGCACGCACCTGTAGCTCCAGTTACTTGGAAGGTTGAGGTGGAAGGATCGCTGGAGACCAGTAGGTCGAGGCTGCAGTGGCCGGGAGTGTGCCACTGCACTCCAGTCTGGGCGACAGAGTGAAACTCCAACTCAAAAAAAATAAAAGAAAAGAAATCCTCTCTTGGAAATTCATAGTCTGAATTGGCATAATATGAGCTCCAAGAAGTTGGGCAGTAAAAAAGAAACCTGTTTAATTTTGTTTTAAATGTTAAAAGACACTCAAGTGAAGAGTTTACTTGGCATCGTAATAACTGGAACAGTTCTCCTTTGACACTGTTTTGGGAAGTGCCACTCACAGCTGTGTTCTTCTTGTATCAAATCTAAGGACAGGAAATTAAATCCTAACTTGGTGAAGAAGAGAATCAGCCTATAGAATTATATAATACAGACCAGGTGTTCAGCTTTTTAGAGAGTGCTAAGGCGGAGATTATCACTTTATGACTCAAAGTCTACTGTGAGTTAACTCAAAAGTATGGTGCTTTTCCAGAGGTAAAAATTACATGCGACGGTGGCTCAGCATGTAATCCCGCGCTCTGGGAGGCTGAGGTGGGGGAACTGCCTGAGCCTGCGGGTTCGAGATCCGCCTGGGCAACTTGGCGAGACCTCATCTCTACGATAAATCAAAAAATCAGCCAGGCATGGTAGCGCATGCCTGTAATTCTGGCTACTCGGAAGGCTGAGGCAGAAGGATCGCCGGAGCCCAGGAGGTCGAGGCTTCAATGGCTGGGAGCGGCCACTGCACTCGAGTCTGGGCGACAGAGTGAGACTCCAACTAAAAAAAAAAAAAAATTACATGCGACTTAACAGCTTTCTTGTCCACAAGACAAATATTAGGCTTTATTTCAGTGTGTATGATATGGTAAAATTATAATACAGAAGAAAGATTTAAGAATTCATGCAGAGATATTTAAGAAAAAAATATATTTGACCAGCAATACCTCTTGCACATGGGGTTTGAGTTAAGGATTTTATCTTAGCTATGAATTGTTCATTTTATCTGTACCACTGATAACATAAGCTGTGACTTAGGAAATGAGAGATTGTCTCCATTAAGGGTGTATTATTTAGATACTGAACAGAAACTAGTGGTCAGAGATGGTCAGCAAATGAATGAATCAGCAGCCTATTTCCATTTATTTGTAAGAGAAAGTCATTTATCAGCTGAATTGAGACCCAATCCCTTATTAGGCATTGCTTTTAGTACTCAGCAGGGCTAGTCCTATCTTTTATGTTTTTACAGAATGTTCTTTGATATTTTTACCCATTCATTTGCCCCAAGTTCTGTAAAATATCCTGTTTTAACTGGAAGTATATTACAACTGTTATTTTACTGGGGTAAAATCATCATCTTCATGATGTTATGGTATATTCCTTCTCTGTAGCCAAACCAAGTTTTTCTCCATTAAAGTTTAGTTTTAAAAAACACATACATTCACTACATTAATTACCAAGTATTTCATACTTTTGGGTGCTGCTGTAAAGGATATATTTCTTCATTCTTTTCCTAGCTGGTTATTATTGGTATGTAGAAATATCACTGATTTTCTTTTTTTTGAGTTGGAGTCTCACTCTGTCGCCCAGACTGGAGTGCAGTGGCCGCTCCCGGGCACTGCAGCCTCCACCTGCTGGGCTCCAGCGATCCTTCCACCTCAGCTTTCCAAGTAGCCAGAACGACAGGCGTGCACTACCACACCCGGCTGATTTTTTGATTTATTGTAGAGATGAGATCTCGCTGCCCAGGTGGGTCTCGAACCCGCGGGCTCAGGCAATCCACTCACCTCAGCCTCCCAAAGGCACGAGATTACAGGCTGAGCCACCGAACCCGGCTTGATTTTCTTTTTTTGTAGCAGATTTACTTTATATCAGTAGTAGACAATTATTTTAACGATTTTCCTTAAGATTTATGTAGAATTAAGTAATGATATATATTTCAGTAATTTAATTAATAATTTCATTTATTTATTTATTTATACCTGGAGGCTCACTCTGTTGCCCAGGCTGGTGCCACGGCCACCGCAGCCTCGACCTGCTGGGTTCAGGCGACCCTTTCACCTCAGCCTTCCAAGTAGCTGGAACTTCCGGCATGCACCACCACACCCAGCTAACTTTTTTGATTTATTGTAGAGATGAGGTCTTGCCAAGTTGCCTGGGCTGGTCTCAAACCCAAGGGAATCCTCTCACCTCAGCCTCCCAAAGTGTTTGGAATATACACGTGAGCCACCATGTCTGGCCAACAACTGAATTTGAGCCTCTCAATCTTTTAAGCAGAAGAGCACTAATGTTTACCCATCATATTTGTAATGTAGATCATTTTAATCGTGTGAAAAAACAAAAAGTTCTTTATTGCTTTTTATAAAAGTGAGTGGCATTGTTGGATTTTGTAAAATGTAGAACCTGTTACGCTAAAGACATTTTGCATGTATCTTTTGCTAGCTGTGTGTTATCAATAGTTTTGCTTATTTTGGAAAACCCTTGCCTTCCTGGAATAAAGACTATTTAGAAGTTTTAGTAAGTCTCTTGAGGTATTGCTTTAATTGCTTGAGTTTTAAGATTCTCATCTCCACAATAAATAAAAAAAAAATTAGCCGGGCGTGGTAGCACACGCCTGTAGTTCCAACTACTTGGAAGGCTGAGGCAGA